>NW_008672955.1:16705-55506 GCF_000695815.1 Acanthisitta chloris
AAAGAACTATTAAAAACAACCCCAGACTGAATAAACCAATATTTTTATACTTTTATAAACAATTAGAGTATTATAGCTGGAAATATTGAACAATGTTAAGTCTTTAAGTATGACATTTATTACCAAAGTACAGAATCATATGTACACACGTGTGTACATATATACACACACACATGTGTAGTTCAGAAACACATTAATATCAGTTACACTGGCATATTATTTGCTTTGAGTAAACTAGCTAAGTAGGTTGATAAGGGTTTAAAGTCTCCTGGTGATAAACTTACAAAGGTGTGTCTCAAGCTAGTTTTTCACAGATAGATCTTGGTCAGAGCTGAGCATGTGGGGTGATCCTCTGCACTCTACTTGATGATAAGTGGGACTTCCCAGATTAAAAGAATGAAATTACAACAATACTTATTTGAATTCCTGATACATTTGAAGCCAGAAGTAAAAAAGGTACCAGTAGGGCAGCTCAGTAGAAGGTAGGGAAAAATCTCTGGAAGCAGATAACATTCTCATTTGCTGAGTCCCATTCTGTACTTAAGCCCTGTTAATCCCTTCAAAAAGACAACTGCAAATACATACATACTGATATGTGCATGCGTACATAGAATGTGAGAGGGGATGACGTGTAGAAACCCCCCAGCAACAGCCAGAATAAAAAATGAACAGGAAAAACAAGCTCTGCTCTATGCAGCTCTGAGTGTGCTGTTCTATCAGGGCAAATTACAAGAGCAAGACCCTTGCTCAACCAAATCTACAGCCCTCTTATTCATCTGCAATTTGTGATGGACGGACAGGAGGGAGTGAGACCCCAGAAACTGGAGCCTTAGCAGGCAGGCTGACCTGGTCCATGAAGTGGAAAATCACGAATGGATTAGGAACCTCAAGCAGGCTGCAGACAGCCAAGTGCTAGAAGAGCCGTCTGATCTTGGGTTGTATTGCCAACAGGGAACAGGGTCTGACATCATCTCATTTGCAGCAGGAAGGGCTGAAAGGTGCTAGATGGGAACAGGAACAAGCTCAGTGGGGGGACAACATATGAGCTAGGCTGGGCACCACTGAGGTAAAAGTTGACAAGGTTGTCCTACAGAATAGCATACTTCACTGTAGTGAGGTAGGTACAAAGTCTGAATTTTCATGGTCATTTCGTGGTCATTTCAGCTCTCCATTACTGATCAGGTCCATCAGATTTCTTTCTGGTCTCAGCAGCTGTAGTGCTACCTTCCTCATTGTCACCATTAACCTGCTTGTTATTCTCATTACACCACCTATTATGCCTGTCTTTTAGCTTCTCGTTCTCTATTTCATTCCGTGTCATCTCTTGTCTAACCGCCTGTCTTTTAGCTTCTCGTTCTCTGTTTCATTCCGTGTCATCTCTTGTCTAACCTTCCAACTTTTTTCATCTATGATTTCTCAGGTAGTATAAAAAGCTCAGCTTTACTTTCTGATGAGTTGTAACCCTTGCTACAATTAGCCCCTGTTAACAAACAAATAGCTCCTGCTTTCTCCTCTGCTGCCCCCAATATTTGGATGAAGTTTATGAGAAACCTACAGAGCCATTACATTATTCATGTAAAATCGCTCCTTAAAGTCTTCCTTTCCAGGGATGCCAGCTCCAGTTAGGATGCCAGTGTACTAAAACTGTTACCAACCAGTCCACAAAAGAGCAAGTGAAAGGAAGAGCCAATTTGGGGATGAAAAGAACCAAAGTGATGAGAAATAAAAGAGCACATGGGAAAAGGCAGCACAGAGTCTGACAGAAAAACACTCCCAGAGAGAGGCAGGAAACAGCAACCCGAGGAAAAGAGGCAGAGCCAGGGCCATGGGAAATAGAAAGGCTGTGTAGCTTGCTCTAAAAATGTTGTGGAAAAGGTAGGTTGAGAATTGGACTGAAAAAGATACAAAGTATAATTCAGTGAAGTAAAGACGAGAAATACACATTCAAGGAAATGGGCATAGCAAACTATCCAATATGTTACCACAGTCATTTAAAGAGGAATGAGATTATATGCATTGCAGTAACTTATGCACTGGAACCCAACCCTTACTATGTGATCAAACTTGTCTCTCTTTTCTTTCCTGCTGCTGTAGCCAGAAAGGCCCTGGACATTAAGTATGGAGAGGTTCAGTGAAGAGACCTGGCTTGTGGTCCTGCTCCTGCTGCAGCATTGCTGGGACAGGGACTGGCAGCCTGAGGAGGCTGTGGGCAGGGTAGGGGCAGCCCCAGGCGATTGGGCAGGGACAGTTGGTGCCCTGTTGTTGCTACATCTGGTAATGGACTGTGTGGCCTTGCATAAACACTTTATTCCAAATCCCATGCAAGCATCAACTGCCATTTAAAACACTGCAAAACCAATCATAGGAGAGCAAACTTCATCACTTTATTTTAGGGAATCTAGATGAACCTAAGAAACCTGGAAAGGACAAAGAAAGGGAGAAAGGGGAGTATGGAAGAAAAGTTTAGAAAGATGCACACTAGCCATGGAGGCAATGAATGATCTCCTCTCAGGCATGTTTCTTGGGAAATGGGCCTCAAAAATCCCTCTGCTTTTCTCATGTATATAAGTAACTCTCTGCCTTTTCATATGTATTACTGTTCCCTCCCATTTTTCTCTTCTCAGTTATTGTCAGTAATAGCAATCTTTTCCTTACCATTCAGTCTGCCCACCTTGTCTCAGCCCTAGATCCTCTTTGTCCCCTCCTGCTTTTCACCTCCCTGTGCAAACTTGATTCCTTCATTCCTGCCATTGCACACCAAACAGCACAGCCAGAACTTTTGTAAACAGTACACAGCCCCAGGAAACCTCCTGATGGATGTTCACCTCCTTATAGCCTTGTATCTCCTCCACTAGTACCCCTAAACCATAGTTGATGACAGCTATAATATCTCTTTCTCTTTTTAAACTCTAGCAAATACAAAATGTTTCTGCTTAAATTACTTTCCTTTTTGATCCCATGCCTTCCATCTTCTTCTGTCATTCTAATCCAGGTTTTGAACCTCATTTTCAGAATCCAACAGTGGTTTTGTCTGAAACCATACCTCTACTCTCATTTCCCTCAGCTCTTCCTTTTTATACTCCTCCAAAGGCTTCTTTACAGGAATCATGTACAAGTCCTAACACCAGTGATTTGGTGTCTGCACTTTTACAGAACTAACCTCGTCACCTGAAACATCCTGACCCTTACTGACAAAGTGTGCATATACCACCTTCCCCCTACATAAATCTAGGCATATTTTTTCTGTCCTTTCTGCTCTCCTCTGTATTGCAGGGCAAGATGTTCAACAGAAATGTTACATTTAAAACACATTTTTATGAAACATGTTTTTACATCGTAGTATGACACATGCAGTTTCAAACCTTAAGAAGCTTGGACACAGTAGGATTAAAGTTATGAGCTAAATCACAGAGAGCATAAGATGAAGTATTTGCTGGATTTTGGCAAAACAGTATTGAAACTAAAGACCTGACATTTCAGAGTATTTGACATTATAGTATTACCCTAAGTTAAAATTAGTCTTGCTGATTCAGTTAGAGATACAAATGCTCAAAAGATCTGCAAATTTGTTTTCCAGAGCCTGCTCAAGTACCCAGAAAATGGAGAATGGACAATCAATGAGTCTCTGAAGAGGTGGATGCCCCACACCACATGGGATTATCATAGCAGACAAAGAACACAAACTCTCATTGTAAAACCTCTTGCCTGATTTACTGCACACCTTCCCTCATCTGCTGTAGATAGTGCACAGCCCCTGAGCGTCTCAAGAGCATGTTCATCCTGTGAACTCAGTGTGCCAAGCTATGTGGAGTACCTTATTTCTTTGAAAGCCAAGTGTTGAAAAGCTGTTGAAAAATGTATTCATGTGGTATCATAACAATGTGCACAAAAATCATTGTCAGTGTGAATCATTCAGCTCCCTTGACCAGTCTTATGATACTCTAATGGAGTAACTGTGACAGCAAATCACTATCTTTTGAACAAAGACAACATCAAGTGGCAAGACCCAAACTCGGCAGTCTTACCTGCTGACAGAAACAAATGGCAAGACTCAGACATCTGGATGCCATTCCTGGCACTGATGGAGAACAGTTTGTCCCTGCTTCCCCAGCTCCCACCATCAGCATGGCCTGCCCAGAATCTTCCACTCCTGTTACCTCCAGTTCCACCTCCTTGCACTCCACTGCCCAGCAGTGCTCCAACACTGTTGCACTCCTGACGAACATATATTTGTGTGGGCACCTGTGTTTTTCCCCTAGCCCCCACCCCAGGTGTGACCCCTTCTTTGCCAGTCCCTGCTTCCACTATGCAAGTAAAATTTTAACCCAGTGTCCAGCAAATCTCCACCTCACCTCCAAAAGCCATCTTCCAACTGTCCCCAGGCAGCTTGCCCAGCAAATCCTGTTTTCCACCTTCCCAAACGCCCATCAAATCTCACCCTGATTCTGCTGTTCAGTCTTCCCCATGCACAAGCCAGCTCTTTGCTGGCTCCCACTGCCAGACTCCTCCCTTAGTCCCCTCAGTCAGCCTCCCAGCCTCCCATGTCAACTACATTTCCGAACCCAGCTCATCAGAACTGTCACTCCTTCTACTTCCAAGCCTCCCACACAGCCCTACTGCTTCTCGTTCTCAGTTCTGTACTCAGCTAGTCCCAAGGCTCTGTGCTTCAGCTCCTATAGCTATTTTAGTATCTCCCAAACTAAACCGACACATTATCCTTTTCTTTCCCTCCCACATAAATTTTCACACTACTCATCAAGGCACAGTTTCTTCCTGCTTATTTTGTCCTTTGAATCTATTTTGCCAGCGATCCCCAACAATTTTCCCCAAAAAATATTGCTCATGCTTGCAATGTTATTTAAAATGGATGATTTACTCCCCTGTGCAAATCTTAGTCCAACAGAGGTTCCACTGAGGATGTACAAGAGGAAGCCTCTTAACCTCATTTTTCAAATGCTTGTTTCAAAACCTGCAAAGTACCTGAACTTCTTAGAGGAAAGGTCACTGCAAACATTTAAGATGAGAAAAAAGAGCACAGATTCCAAACCACTTTGTATAGGAAGCTATAAACTGTTTTGACTCAAAGGCTTTTAAAAAGGATCCTGAGTCAGATATCTAGCCTGAAACATTTCTGATGACATGTTAGAAATTTGACAAAATCCTATGTAGCTGCAAACTGTATTGAAAGTAGAAGAGTCAAGATGCATATCACCCTTAACAAAGCCAGAAAGTAAATGAAAGCCTCTCTCACTTTATTTCAGGCACCAGAATCCCTGTAACATCATCTTCTTAACTGATGAGAGCTATAGCAATGAATAATAGATTGCCAAAAAAATCTTCTAGATTCATTTCACCACGGTGTGATTTCAAAAGCTGAAGTTTATTTCTTGAAAGATTTTATGTCAATTTCTACATATATAAATAATAAAACCCCCCCCAACAATCAACAACCCCCACAAAGAAATCTCTCTTTGTGGAGATTAGCCTACACTAAGAAAATCACGGTAACACGAGAAGCTACTAACAAGCCAATTTTACTCACCAATCAGACAACCTCGGTGGAGATTCCCCATTCCTCTGAGTGATAGTAAATAGAAAATAAAGATTCAGACAAGGAAAGATGAGTCCAGACAGACACATTATTTTAATTTTATGCCTAGGTCTGCAAAGGAAATAGGGGTAAATTTTGTCTTCACCTTACCTGGACTTCAAGGCTAGGCAAAGTGTTTCTGTATATATCCACACAGATGCTTTCCCAGAAGAGCATCTAAAACACTCTGTATAAGCACTTTTTGTTTTGATTAAATTCCCAGCTAAAAGTTGCAGTGTTTCCCCATGAATGTTTAGATGAGCATCTCCAGTAGCACATTACAAAGCAATGTGCTGTGTCGGTCTCTAGGTATAATGAGCAGCATTTAACCACTCCCTGCATATGGTCTACAGCAGCTGTTAGAGCCTGCCAAGTGCTTCAGGAGCAGCCTGCCAAGAGGCTGCCTGCTAAGCAACCAAGAAAGAAGTTGGTCGAATATGAGGGCAAAGGTAATTTGGTTGAGAGTAACTGTGATGTGATAACATACATTATTTTTAGATGAAGAACAAGAAGAAAGATCAATTCAAACCCAATGGACTCTATACAAGAAGATTCCAATAAACCCTGGGAACTGGAAGGTAAGTTATCATGGGAAACATGTTGAAAGCAGAAGGAATTCAGTGGAGTTGGCAGCTCCTTAAAGAAATTATGTTTAGGGTACAAACACAAACAACCCCACACAGTAGGAGGATAGGAAGTATAGTCAGAGCTCAATTTGGCTAGGCAACATGGTTTTCAATGACCTGAAACACAAGAAGGAAATGTACAGAAAGTGGAAATCAGGTCAAACTCCTAAGAACAAGTATGAAAGAATAGCACAAGATGCTGAAACAAAGTCATAAAAGATAAAGCACAAATTTAACTGCAAAAATCAATGAATATAAGAGATAGCAAGAAACCAAATCTGTAAGAAACAGAAAAACCTGGTGAGAGTTCACTTGCAGAAGGCTGATGTACATTTTCCATCACTCTTCATAAAAGGGTGAACTGTGATTACATGACTAATAACTAAACTTAGTAACAAAGAATCCAGCTAAAATAGGAAAAGAACAGGTCTGAGAATAATTTGGAAATAATGCAATTCTCCTTGTCCTCAAGTATACCTCTACAGCATGTCTCCAGGAGAGCTCTCTAGTTGTTGTTGATATACTAAGTCTCCCTTGATTGAGATAGGAAGCTATACCCCTGCACAGATACAGATGACTATTTCACAGGCAGCTAAGAGGGGAAATGAGTTTTATACATAGTGACAGCTGCACCTGAGGAAGTGCACAATAAGATACCTTAAGAACAGAGAGAAGCAAGCTCAGAACTGCTAGTTTTGTCTGAAAACTCTCAAAAGGTTTGTGAGAAATGTGTGAAAACCACAGACTAAGATTAATTTTTAACCATTCACTATCAAACTCAAAAAACATAATCAGTCACATCCTAGGTGGGTCTGTTATGGGCCAAGTAATAGATCTGGGTCACTAATGACTTGGATAAAGGAATAGTTCTTCGACCTTGTAGATACAAATAGGTCCATGTGAACAGTAAACTCATTGCATGATACACTAAATTCAGAATGCTCTTGACAAATAAGATAGATTGTCTGTAGTAGAAAACACATTGCAGTGCACTTTTGTTTACAAGTGTGAGGTTCTAAGGGGGAATAATAGTTTGTAAAAAAGGTGGCAATCATGCTGCCAAAATGGGATAAGAGAGGTAACACTCAGTCACAAGCTATTAATGAAAAAAGTAGTTTTACATCATGTGTGTACAGGAATGCAAACTGCATATTGGGGACTTAAACTGTTTTGCTTGTATGATACACTAAGAAATACCTCCTATTATATTTCTGTCTAGCACAGCAGCCAGTAGCACTGTGTCCTGTTCAAGCAAAACTCTTCCAAGAGAAGGCAGACCAACTGGAAAGAGTCCAGGGAAGAACAGAGAAAGTGTTTAGTTGTCTGGGGGGAAAAAAAAAAGTTGGGATTTCTCAGTCTGAAGAACAGAAGAACAACTGAACACATGAAAAAATCACCTACATGAGTTACCTGTAAAGAGGTAGGGAGGGAGGGATTGCATTTTTGTATCTGTAGTGGATAAAGTGATGGATTCAGACTATGACACTGAAGGTTATATTATATATTAAGAAAATATTAATAATAATGACAATTAGATACTTTTTAATTTCTGAGGTACAGTTGATTCTTCCTTGGAGCTTCAGAATGCACAAGGTGAGGTCTTGAGTCTTTTCCAGTCTTCTTTTCTGTAAGTCTGTTGTTCACCCTGTGGTATAATTTAGAAGCCCCATCTTACCTCTCTAGAGAAGCTACATTTATCAAAGTTTTCATGCTAAATTATACAAAGTCAGTCTATTATTTCAATATAGGAATCAATGAAGCCACTACAAGGCTTAACACTGCCCAGATAGACATGATGTCACTTTTTCCTATGTAAATCCCATTAGCTCTCATGAGGAAGGTGGAGAATTTTGGCAAAAAGACAGTCTTCCAGAGGCTAGTGTTCTGATAATTGATGACTGTGCACTGCTTTTTCAAATGTCAGAAATGTGTTCTTTCCTGGGGATTCCTGTGGAGTCTGCTAGTGAAGTCTTAGCTGCTGAAGCCTGCCCTTCTGGTGAGCTCCTCCATAAACTGCTAGTAAGACACAGAGTTCGTTTGCCTCAGGGGACGCTTATGATGAGAGATGAAAGAGCACTAAACTGAGTGAAATGAGATGTGGGCAGAAAAAATGCAGACATACTTTGTTAGAGGGCTACAGAATTAAGTTGCTTCATCTCAGAATTTTTTCATGTGTTTTTCTTTGTATTAATCAAGCTTCAAGATCATAAAAGTTTAATAAAGTATCCTAACTCAGCAGAAAAGATTAAATTCCTTTTGCCTGCCTTCCACAAAAGATCCAAGTCTGTCAATGTATAGACATTCTTAGCAAAAGAATTGTATCATATAGATGACCAGATGAAAGAAAATCTCATTCAGGGGAGTTTGTTGTACTAATGCATTACAGAATTTCCAAGGATATGTGGCTTCATTGTCAGTGAATACCATTGTTGGTCTTTACCTGTATTGCCTCAGCAATTCACTTATGTAGACATGGTTGGGTGGTTTTCTACAGAAAAAAACCTCCTTGAAGCAGTTTTAACCTTGGAGAAAAATTCATTTTTTCATATTTTATAAACTATTTGAACCAGGAAAAATTGATTTGCTATTGCCTCCTGCCCTTCTGAATTTCTATTGAATGCTACATTTATCTAAAATACACAGTGTTTATATTCCTATGAAACACACTTTTGAAACTCAGAGGACCATCCAACATAGCATGAAATTCATGCCTATTCAATTTTTGAAACTCAGAGGACCATCTGACATAGCATGAAATTCATGCCTATTCAATATAGAGCACTACAGAAATCATACAACAAATATTGCTTTCACAGATTCACTATCCTAAGGTTTTTCTCTGGGTAAACCTTTTAGACTTTGCTGAAGAAAACTTGTGGTGAGGGCTAAGTATTTCACCTCAAACAAGGCTGAGCAGAAAGTTGCTCGAAGGAACAAATAAACAAAACCATTCATTTATTCTGTCAGAGTTTAAAGCCTTTATAAAAACAGGGGATAACTTTATATCTGAAAGCAATGTCTGTCATGCTGCCTGAGCATAGACCTTGCAACTAGAACCACACCATCTAAACCTGCCAGGCAACATCAGTGACAGCCCCAAAGGCAAATGCCAATAGCTGTGCTCCTGAGCCCACTGTCCAGTGAAATTAAGTGGAAGTTGTAACAAAACATTTGATAAACTTAAAGATCCTGAGGGCCAAGTTCCAGTACATGAAGCAATAGCCATCATGCGGGAAAAGTCCTGGTCCTTTGACGGTAAAAGAAGTCAACGATACTTTTAGATGTGAGACAGACTTTTGTGCAGCGTGGAGTTATTTTATAATATTCTTATAAGCCTTCAAAGATGAGAGATGTTAATTTGAATCGTGTTAATTGGTAGCAACAGTACCTAAAACTAAATAATAATTAAGATAAACTACAGCTTTCCCACAACCTCTACTCCTTCAAAAGAATAGAAGCAAAAGTAGCATCTGGATTTAGGATGACTGATGTAGCCTTGGGAAAGTACATCTGCATGAAGCCTTGAAATCCCTTTGGAATGAGTGTCACTTTTAAAATTATTGACTCTTCACTGATATTTTTCCCCACAGATCCTATTTCAGCCTGGATATAGTAATACAAATGAAATATGGCTTTTAATGGACCTTTTAACAGTTATGTAAGAAACAAGACAAAATATCATGTTGTATAACCATAATATGGGCTGTAGGAGTGTGACTAACCATACATATGCCTAGCTGAGACCTGGGGCTCACTCACCATGGCAAAATGAAGAATCTCTGTATGAATGAGAGAGGAAGATGGCAGAAGCATTTTGTACAGTCACAATTAAATGGCACTTTTAGAGCTATCTCTTCCTTTGTTCACAGAACTAGGTGAATAAAGCATGTCTCTGGTTTACATTTATGTGCTTTTCCAGAAAATGCTGTTCACAAGAATTTCTGACTAATGAAGCACTCCTATTATATGTGAAACCTGAAGGGAAAAAAGACCCAAGGTGATCCTTAATTTCAGTTTTCTTTGTTTCAAACTCAGAACTATTATCTTTCAAAAGGTCAGAATTTTGAAAAGATTAAAGCAGAGTGTGAAATAGAAATAGAAGCTGGGAATTAGTTTGTATTGTCAATCGGCAACCCCCCTTCATCTGCTAAAAGAGCTGAAAAACAAAGGCAGTTTACTGCTTCCAAAATAGTGCAGTAGAATGCATCCTACAGGTAAAAGTACTCAGAAGTTTGGAAGATTTATTGTGCAAAAATGTCTCAAGCAGCTACAGGTTTTGGCACATGAGAATGCAAAAGAAAAAAATATTCTGGAAATCTCAATAATAAAATGACAGTAAAAGAAACTCGTGCAATATTTTATTCTCTGTATGTTTTAATGAAGAAGAGTCCTTGTGCTAATATAGAGATAGATTCATATGTCACATTCATAGATTAAAAAAGCAGAAGTTTGAAGGAGCAAGAATTCTCATGTCTTAGAGCATTTTTGAGGGTTTTGCAGCTAAAAGTTTTAGTTCTTATAGAAACTGAAGATGTTAAATAAGATTGTGTTCTGGCTTTTAATCAAAGCAGGCAGAAAAAAGATACAGAAAACATAGAATGTAATATCCCATAAAGTTCAAATTAGTCTATAAATAACATCAACATTTCTTCTTTAAACTACTGCTTTTAATGTGTTGTCTAAAAATTATTTAGCTTTTTATCATATTGGTGCATCTCCTTTGCACTGATAATTACACGTAATATTTCCCAGGTAATAGGAATTAATCAGTAGATATATAGCTTAAATTCTGCACATTTATTATTTTTTCACAGCAATTAAGGCAATATAACAAAAACCCTAGCAAACCACATCAAAGCATTAACAACTGAAAAATTATTTCTGGATCTGAAGAGATCAGCCAAAAAGCCAATTGTCCCTGAAATGACTAAACCTAAATTTGTGTCTTTTAAAACACAAATAGAAAATACAAAAGCTTTGCTTTACTAGCAAAACACCTAGAAGATTTAAAAAAATCATACTAGTATTCTAAAAGGATTAGATAAAAATTAAATACCTCTACAACATTTTCTGTCTCTGGAGCTTCCTGTTTGGATACAGCTTTGCACAACTCTGGCTGAAGTTTGCTTTCTGTTTACTTAACACCTCAGCTCAAAGAAAAAGAAGGTGTATCCTGGAATACTATACGTACAGTACAACACGTGATTTTTATTCAGCACACGAGTTTGAATTTTTTTCTTAGCAATATTAGGCTCTAGAAAAAATGGAAGAAAATATTTAGTCTGAGTGACCTTTACCTTTGTTTTTAACATTTTATTTGATTGTAAATATTTTTGTTCATCTATGCTCTATCTCTGCACTGTGCAGCCTCTCAGTTTCTGCTTCACAAAGAGTCTGATTCAAAGCTCACAGAAATGTGTCTGAGATGTTTCAGATACTGATGTCGAATACATTGATTTCTACCTATTCTGGAGTGGTATGGAATTCTTTCACTTCAAGTCTGGGTGCCAAGAGCTGTTTGGTGATCTAAGGATGGACAAAAGCACATATGTGAAGTATTCAAAGAGATGTGTATGAAAATGTATGCACTGGACTCATCCTGAGATTCACCTTGACAGAAGGATTGAAGAATATGGAAAAAGGAATTAAATAACTTAATAGTATTCATTGGGAAATATTTTTCCAATATCTGTCCTCTACTCTCTTGCAGTTCACCAATGATATTATGAAATAACCCTTGGCAAAGGGATGCCAAGATTCTGTGCCATCTAATGGGACTTGACAGGTTTGCAGTGTGGGCCTGTGAAGACGTCATGAAGTTCACAGGGCCAAGTGTAAGGTCCTGCACCTAGGCTGGGGCAATCCAAGCACAAATACAGGCTGAACAGAGAATGGATTGAGAGCTGCCCTGAGGAAGACTTTGGGGTGTTGGTTGATGAGAAGCTGGACATTACCCAGCAATGTGTGCTTGGAGCCCAGAAAGCCAACTGCATCCTGGGCTACATCAAAAGCAATGTGGCCAGGAGGTCAAGGCACCCCCTCTGCTCCACTCTGGTGAGATCCCGCTTACACTATGTCATGGTTTACCCCCAGCCAGCAGCCAAGAACCACACAGCCTCTCACTCACTCCCCCACCAACGGGATGGGGGAGCGAATTAGAAGGGTAAAAGCTACAAAAGCTCATGGGTTGAGATAAAGACAGTTTAATAGAGAAAGCAAAAGCTGCACACACAAGCAAAGCCAAACAAGGAATTAATTCACTGCTTCCTGAAGACAGGAGGTGTTTAGCCATCTCCAGGAGAGCAGGGCCCCATCACGCGTAACGGTTCCTTGGGAAGACAGACGCCATCACTCCAGATGTCCCCCCTTCCTCCTTCTTCCTCCCACCTTATATACTGAGCATGATGTCCTATGGTATGGAATATCCCTTTGGTCAGTTTGGGTCAACTGTCCCAGCTGTGTCTCCTCCCAATCTCCCATGCACCCCCAACTTCCTTGCCAGCCTGGCAGTACGGAAAGCAGCAAAGGCCTTGGCTCTGTGTAAGCTCTGCTCAGCAGTAACAAAAACATCTCTGCATTATCAACTCTGTGTTCAGCACAAAACCCAAACATAGCCTCATACTAGCCTCTGTGAAGAAAGTTAACTCTACTTCAGCTCAAACCAGCACACACTACTGTGTCTAACTCTGAAGACCTGAAAGGACATGAACCTGTTGGAGTGAGTCCAATGGACGCCATGAAGATGACCAGAGGGCTGGAACACCTCTTCTGTGAAGACAGGCTGAGAGGGTTGGACTCTAGGGAGACCTAATTGTGATCTTCCAGTATCTAAAGGGGGTTTACAATAAACAAGGGGACAAATGTTTTTATAGGGCCTGTAGTGATAGGACATGGGGCAATGGCTTTAAACTGAAAGAGGGTATATTTACACAAGATAGAAGGAAAATATTTTTGATGATGGTAAGACACTGGAACAAGTTGCCCAGAAAAGCTGATTGTGGATGTCCAATCCCTTGATGTGTTCAATACCAGGATGGATGGGGCTTTGAGCAACCTGGTCCAGTGGAAGGTGCCTCTACCCATGGCAGGGTGATTGTAACTAGATGATCTATAAGGTCCCTTTCAACCCAAGTCATTCTATGAGTCTATGAAGAAAGTTGTCCAATTCTAACAAATACATAAGCAGAAAATGGTCCTATCCTATGCATAGCACCCTGTGCTCTGTGACTGAGCCTTTGTCATGAGCAGGAAGGGGATTTGAAGAGGTAAACTGGACTTTGAGCCTGACCCATTACCCGCTGACACTAACAGCAACTTGAGCTCATGAAAGTTTTAGATGAAATTTGGGACACAGAGGTATCCTGTAGTTCTGCATCAGCAGCTCTCCCTAGACTTGTCTTTTAGTTCATTTCACACCCTCATTCACACCTCAAAAGTGAGGCTCTGCAGTCTACAATAGAGCTAGGTGTTTAGTTTGGGAGATAAAATTCAGACCACAACACTAGACCACAGGGACTGACTTAAAGACATATATTTTTGTAAAGCCTAGAAGTGTTATGGTTTCTCTTATAAAATGCAAAAGTGCAAGTGGCTGACTTTGTGCTTTCTGCATGAATAGCACTATGTTACCTACTGTACATTTAAACAAGAAAGAAAACCCACAGAAATTTACTGAAAATTGCTCCCCAGTACATTGTTTGTTGATTGTGATATGTTAATGATCTGGTGGATGACGGACTTTATTGACTATTTTAGACAATTTTAATTTAATAAGATCTTAAGATTTAATAATTTGTAATAATCTTTGTACTGTACCCTGAGGCAGAGCAAGACTTTATCTGCTAAAACCACAAGTGAACCAGTTATATCTTCTAAAGATATATATCTTTATGTCTTTAGAAGTAAACTACCAATGAAAACAACTGTGATAAAAGTATGACATACAGACAAAAATTTTCAGTTATTCTGTTTTTAAGTCAACAATACCTAGAGAAGAATCAGAAGATCTTTGTTCTTGTTTGCACATATAAGAGAAACACAATCCACACCCAGGAGGCCAAAATTAAAAAGGAGGCTCATAAACTAATCTTGATGGAGTGTTCTCATTATTAGGAAGCCTAAGCAGAAGCCTCCAGTTTATCAGTATAACTGACTTTGGTATTAGAGAAATAAGGGAGGTTTTCTTCCTTTATCTTATTATCATATTTTTATTAAAAGCATGGGGCAATATATTTATGGTACAGAAAAGGAATAAGTAGATTACAGAATGGAGTTTTAACAGGTTTATGTTTGCCAATATGGAGATCAACAAATGCTGATACTCTTGCAGTGTAACATGGTGTGAACTGAAGATCTTTCAATCTCAGTCTTTTAAAAACACTCTGGTAGAGCTTTTTCATTTTTTATTTACTTCCATTTCTACCTCTGGTGGGAAAAGGAGAAGGAAAAAAGTGCTCAATTTCAATTGTGTTACCCTGTATTACAATGTTCTACGGCTCCTGCAAAGTTGGAAAGTCCTGATTGAGACACAATTTATATATATATACATATGTACATATAATTTTTACCTTTTTCCCAGCCTGAATTTGTCATGACTTAGTGGCCAGCCTCAGAACCTTGTTAAACATTTCTTCAGTCAGACTGAACAGGTTTCTGCCATCAAGCTTTGGTCTGCAAAGTAGAACAGAGACAGGAGTAAAAGAAAGCCAGGAGCAGCCAGTGACTTTGAAATGTACTCAACATAAACATATTTCAGGCATATTTGGTTATTGCTACGATTCTCCTCAATCTTCAATATCATTCAGAAAGTACAAACAGAAGTACTGGAGCTGGTGCCAGGAAAGAGGACGTATCAGTACCACAGAGAAAGCATTCAGTTTCATTAACTCAGTGTTTGAAATGCAGTATTTTCCCAAAATATAACACACAGGAGCCTAAGGGGTTTGATTCATGCTCTCTTGTCATATGATGGCTTATAGCAGGCATTAGTTATCATTCTCTTTTATCCTTTGTCTTCTAAAACAGTGACCTGCAACAGAATACACCGATCTTGCTGTAGAAATACCAAATAAACTGACTTTTAATTGTGAAAAGTAACAAATGAAAATCGAACTTGAATATTTTCAATCAAAACAACTAAATTTGGAAAAGATTACACATAATAAACTCTTACAATTGAATAAAAGCTATACAACTTTAAAAGCAGGAATATCCGTACACCCTTTACCTCCATACGTGGATAAACATTAACAAGCATAATAATATCAGTTACACAAAAACCACTGTATTATTTGTCCCAAGTAAACTAATGAAAATGGGTGATACATATTTAAATCTCCTGGAGATAAATTTCTAAGTGCAGGTGTGTCCCAAACAAACATTTGGCAGGGAAAAATCTTGGTCACAGTCAAACAGGGTGATCTTCAGCACTTGATCTGGGGATAAGATATTCCATGTAAAAAATAAAATTACAATAATACCCATATATATAACTGATATGTTTCAGGGTCGAGGCAAATAGCTGGAGTGACAGGGTTACCTGACAAAAGACCAGCAAGACCTCTGGATGCAGATAGCAGGATTAGTGATTGGGCTGCATTCTCTCCATAAACTCTGTTAATCTCTGGATGGTTGATATGACAACTGGCTTTTCTATCATTCAAAACTATATAAATTTGATTATTTAAATAACCAATGCAAAGTAAGCTTTGTTTTGGGTATTTTATAAGCAAATTCCTTCAATAGTCTTGAAAAAAAACCCAAAATCAAACTAACCAACCAACCAAACCAAAACACACACACAAAAAAAAAACCTAAACAAAACTGTGCTGTGACCTGAATTTGGAAGAGACACATTTTTCTCTTCTGATGGGGGAGAGAAGGGAAAGGAAAGTAACATACACGTGCTACACATAATAAAGAAATATTCAATAAGGAACATAAAAAGGAAAAAAGAATATACATAGAAACCTCCACAGTCCCTCAGTTAATACAGCTCAAAAAACCCCCTAAATCCTAATTAAGTTGTTGCCCTTCACACATCAGTTATTAGCAGTGATCTTCTCAGACCTTAATTACTGCAGTCTTACCTTGCTGTAACTACTATATACTACTACAGAAGTCTGTCATATTACATCCACTGTCTACATCTCCTTTCCATCCTACATTTCAATCACACCACACATGAACCACTTGTCTGTGCTCTGAAGACCCTGTGTGTCTTTGCTTTGTTCATCAGAAGTGTAGCTCTCTCAGCTGCAAGATTTTCAAACTGATACTGTATTAAAGGTTCTCCTGAAGCAAAATAAATCAACAGCATTTCTCTTTACTAGATAATTTCTTTTATCGATGTTATCAGATCAGTACAGCATGATCTACCTTTGAAAAACGGAAGTTCCGTTTTATTGTGCTGTCTTAATTACTGCTTAAAATTACTCTTAAAATCTGTTCTAAAGCTTTGGACACAGCTGAGTCAGAGGAATGACCCTGCTGTTGCCTGCATCTGTTTTACTGCCTCTCCTGGTCCTTCCTAAATATGAATGTGGAATCTGTTAGAAGAGTAACTGATAGTCCTATAAAATGCATGATCTGAAGCAATCCGGGGCTGCAGTGGATTGAGCATGGCACATTCCACACAAGCACTGAAAGAATTTGTGTGCTAGTATCTGGGTATCTAACAAACATGCTAATAAGTGAACTGCAGTTTTTCAAAGGCTTATTTGATCAAAGTGAGCCATTCCATTCATCTCAAAAAAAAAAATCAAATCACTCTCCAAAGCCTTGACAGCACTACAGCTGTTCAAAGAAAATTCACTATAACTTGATTTTCAATGTGGGCAAAATGCCTGCATTCTCTAGACTCATACACAAACACTTGGAGTGCTTTGGCTGGCTTGAAAAGAAAAAGTAATGCGTTCTTTCTTCTCATTTAAACTATTTCGTATAATCATGATGCTTTAATTTGTGATTTTTTGCTTTATTGATCTTCAAAACAATTTGATGTCTTGATTAACTCAGTGATGAATTCTCTTAGGGATAATATCCCTATACCCAAAATTCTTCCATTCCCAGTATACACATACTAAAGGAACTGGCATATGCATTTGACAAGTTAGAGATATTCCTCCTTACATGGAATTTGAATTTAATCTTCTTTAATGTAGGCTGAAATATATTAATATGTTAACAAAGTGGAAGAAAAGGCATTTTTCTTTAGAGCCCCAAGATACAGGCAGAACTGAGTAGATCTGAGGATCGTAAAGCATCTTCAAGTACTAAGAGCTGAACAGCAATAAAGACTCCAGCCTTGGCAGGCATAGGTGAATATCTCCTAACTAGTGCTTCCTTTCTCTGGAAGAATTAATCCTCTGGATATGGAGCGAATGCAATCTCTGTGGCCTATTTTCTCCTTTGCTGTGTGCTGGCAGAGACTAAAACAGCATCAGCAATCAATGGATACAGTGAAGGTCACCAATTTTCAAAAGAACTTTTGTGAAATGTTTTTCTTGCCTACCTATACATAAACTGTATGTATTAATTTAAATGTAGATGCATAAATATCTTGTTCAAGCCTGGATATAGCAAGCTTAGTAAAATTGTATCCTGAACAAAAACTTCCCCTGAATATCCGAAATTCACATCTAATCTGAAAGAGTAGCCAACAAACAGGTAGAGAAAGAAACAGTGCCAAACATATAGCAGGAGGTATCAGGTAAGCTCACTCTTATGTTACAGTTGGTTTAAGAGAAAAGACCAAGAATTGCAAGTTTCAGGAAGCTCTTGATTGAATCCTTACAGGCTAAGCAAACTTGATCAAATCCATGTTTTGTTCATTTCTCTATAAAGAGAACTGTAAGCTTCCATATGTCATCATTCAGCAAAACCTTTGTTTTATATTATAATATTATTGCAAGAATTATGAATTTTTCATATTTATTTGCAATTAGGGAGAAACAAATTCATTCCTGTACCTTCTCTGTTAGTTTTTAACCACATGTATATATTTCTGTGTACATATGTGTGCTCCAATTCTCTTTGGAGCACTAAACAATACAGTATAGTTATGCTCTGACATTTCTAACTGAAAAATTGATCCCATTTTTTATTTCTTTTATTTTTCTCTTCCAGACATGGCATAAGGAACATCATACTAATTAAAGAAAGACTTTCTGCAGAGACATCTTTACTATTTTTATCCTACTGCCTAAATTTTGAGATCAGTAGTCAGCAATTTTAAGTTGAAAAAATAAGCTAAATGAAACATAAGAAATCGAAGATGCAATTATCTTCAGGAACTAGCAACACAATACAGAAATGTGTCTCTACAGGGTCTCAGTCCAAGGTCACTATGGGCAATTAATGAGCACCTGCATTATTTTCATAGGCAAGAGTCTCCTGACTGATGACTCCTGATTTAGTTTGGAGCTCACAGATTCCTTATTAAATTCCACCAGTATCTACCACTGTATGCAGAAACCCTTCAAAGTTCTTCAGAGTAGTCTTGCAATAATTTCATACTCCACCTTGTTCAAAATGTAGTATTTTCAGTATCGCAGGTGAAAAGTGAGACATGTTTTATATTAATGTATTTTGCTTTGTGGATTCCTTTGTCATATTTCTTGAGACCATTAACTGATGTGGTGAAAGAATGCACAATGACCTATGATTCCTATTTGGGATTGCTCATCCTTGGCACAAATATTTTCTGGTGCACGTGAAAGACATTCAGAGCCACATGGAGCTCCATTTATTTTCTCTTGATTACAAGTGCCAGACTGCATGCCCAGAAGAAGTCAATTCTACTAAAAGGATGACAAAGCAAGAAAGTTTGACTAAATTTCAGGGTTGGTCAATCTAAGAAGAAGTTTTTTCCTCAGTATTTTTTTTCTGGATGAGTTCATTGTGTGGGTCACCATTCTGTAAATACATTGTACACCCAGCCTAATACCTAGAAATTTTATGATACTTTCTCTGGAATAGTAAGGTCACTTCTTGCTCTGCAATGGCACCTTCAATATTGAGGAACCCTGGGACATTGTCTTAAATATAAATCTGAGGCCGCAAAAAGGCAATTTCTTAGGTGCAACAAAAAGCCATTACAGTTCAACTGACATTGCATGCAATGCATAAATTTTATGACAAAGGCCATTCAAAGACATGACTTTGTCAAAGACAAAGAAATCTTCATTAGCATACAAAATAGATGACTTCTAGTCATGTAAAATCTTGGCTGTAACACTATAATAGGAACCACCTCCACACGAGGAAAAAATGCTGTTAGGAACAGAAAGTGTTCTTTGAGCTTGTGTATATCAGGGCATATTACGAAGCAGCAGTTAAGTGTGTCAAAATGTTCCCTGTTATTCAGATAAATGAATAATATGAGTGTTCATCCATATCCTCATGTGTCATATCTGTAGGAAAAGAAAGGAGGCAGGAAGGGGCTATTGAAGTAATGGTCAGTTCTCAAAAATTTCATATTCCAAATAGTTCTCACTAATTACAAAATGAACTGCTTATAATAATCACTGCATCTCATGTATTTGCAGGATATTGAAGTTCTGGTTTTTTTATAGACTCAGTTTCCTCAGTCTAGATGGGCCAAGAGTATCACATTCAGTTGTAGAATAGTTTTATGTTTGCTAACTGCAACACCAACCAAGACTGAGAAGAGATTCTAGTGTCACATTATCAGGCCATACACTGAAGAGTCTGCATTGTAATAATGAGAAACTGATACCATACTGCTGGACTGCAAAATTTGGGGCAACAAGTTGCTTATCCTTCTTGGGGCTAAAAATTGAGAAAAGTTCTGAAAATAGAATCTTTAGTCATTTTCCAAACAAAAATAAAGACAGGATTTCCTGGGGTTCTCATATGTTTAGTTCAATTTTGGACACAGCGCTTCAGGAAAGACATGGTCAAACCAAAGAGTGCTCAGGAGAGAGGTGAAAATGATTAAACATCCAAAGACTGTGAGTTCTGATAAAGAAATTTAAAGGCTGAAGTTATTAGGCTTAAAGAAGAGAAGACTGAGATGAAACACAACAGTCTTCAAAGAAGTAAAAGGTACTTTAGCAAAGAAAAGGAAATAATCTCATGTCTTTGGAAGGGATGAGAAATAATGTGTCTGTACTGCAGCAAGGAACTTCAGTTAGATATTAGAAATAAACTGATAGTGATAATGTTGGTAAACTCCAGCAAGAGACTGTCCAAGTAGGCTGCAGTCTCTCTGCCAGCTGGGGATTTAGTGGCTGATCTTAATGTCTCCCTTCTCTACTTTTCCGTAACTCTCACAATATGGTTTTCTTGGGTTTTGGTACTTTCCCTCCACTGGGATCAGAGTTTATGAGACTCAACCCTCTGCATCAGAGGATCAGCTCTGGTTTGCACTTCATGATGGAGAAAGAGGGTTCTTTTTGTAGAGTGTGGTGTTCTCAGCCCCGGCCTACACAGCCATGTATCTGCAGTTTAGCAGGTGCAGAGCTGCCACTGGAGAGCCATCATTACTTCTCCTCACAAAGAAGATTTGTTCTGCCCTGGCAACCTACAACCAAATTTCTATTCTGTTGCAGAAAGTCTATGTACACCCACACACCAGCTTTTTCATGCTTGACAGTGAATACCACACAATGTGCACATCAGTGGCCAGGGACAGACAAAAACAATGACTTTTCTCTTTGACGCAAACAACTGCTAGAAGAATGCTTCCAAAGGTTCAAAGCATAAACATTGAGCTCTCAGAAAAAAAAAAGCTTTCATTTTGTTTTCCAGTTTTATGAGTATTTCTCAATCAAGTCAGGGGTCATGATTTTGTCAAAGAGCACCTGTTTGTACACGAAGATGATTATCTGATTTTGTCAAAGAACACCTGTTTGTACACGAAGATGATTATCTTTTTGCATACCTCTACAGATGTGGATATACCACCAGGTGTGGATTATGCAACAGGTGAAGAAAATACATCTATCAACGGGGCAGAAGATTTGGGACATACAAGAAAAGGACAGACACTCTGTAACTGTCTTTCATCTACCCCTTCAGACTCCACAGAAAGCTTAGCCTGAGTCCACTGTAGTGAAGTTACAGCAATGAATAATGCGATTTCTCTTGTTCTAAGAAATCGGATCACTCTGAAATTTTCTGACCTCTGAAGCAAAGGGAGAGTTGTTACAGAAAGGTATGGATGCAGTTCAATTCTTGAAGTTCAATCACCTGTGGCTCAACTGCAATAATTAAAATAGTGTTGGCACCAGTCAGCATAATAATTTCAGAAAGCTTCTGACACTGCTCTACTAGCTGTGACAGAAATGTAGTAATCAAGAATGGGGTTGTCAGAAGTTAGTGCAATCTTTTGTTCCCTCATTTTACTTATTTAGTACTGATATAGTGTAGGTGAGCATTCCTTGGATCCCAGCCTTCAGACCATAATTCTTTATCTACCCGCAAAATTGGTTCATTTTTTTAAAAACAAGTTTCCTCATTGCCTTAACTGTAATCACTTTTTCTGTTTGTTTTGGGGTTTTTTTCTAAACAGAGACCAAAGTCTCCTGATAGTCTATGCTTTACCTGGAATATTGCATTCTCTGCTCAAATGCTGCCATTGTGCTGATGTATAATAAATCAAAGGCTACATAACTTAAAAAAATAAAAGAAAAAATAGATCTGGTCAGAAAGCTCCTCTGGAAGTTGCCTGGTCCAACCCTCCACTCAAAGTGGAACAATGACCAATACCAAAACACATCACCCACAGACGTGCCAAGTCTTGAAAAACTGAAGCATAACAAGTTAGAAGGTACGAAAGGAGGGTAATAATACTGTTTGTACAGTGTTTGTGTTCATTCACTGGGAACGTTTCACTGAGATGTAGCAACAGTAAGAAGACAAAAGTCCTTGGAAGTTGTTCTCAACACTCTCTAGTGTTTGTAAATAAGGATGTTTGAAGACAGTTGAAGAAAATAATCTCATTGTTTCTCTTTTGCATCTTTTGCAATACAAAATGAATGACCATTTACATTAGTTGCATGTTTATGATTGCTTTGACAAAATCCCAGAGTAACGTGGATGATTCAACACCAGTCTGACATGAATGACAAGGTGTATTAAGATAAGCAATATTTAAAAATAGCTATCTCTTTGTCTGGTTTATAGTAAAGTTTTCACTCAAACAATTGCTCCAAACTAAGAGCTAAAGCCTCGAAAAGAGTCACAGATGAGGTTTCACTGCTGGTAGAAGTGTTAGCCGTGAAAATGGCATAATTGAGGTTGGGAATGAAATCAGACAGGCCTGTCATCTAGAGGGTTTGAAAACTGCTAGCAGGAAGATTTCCCTGACATCTAGAATTAGTTATCCTATCGAGGAGGGATCAGTGCATACTCAATAGATTCAGGCAAGTTCAGGAAGGAATTGTGCCTAATGAACCATAGAATATTTTGGGATAGAAAGGATCTTTCAATGTCTTCAAGTCTAATTCTCCTACTATGAGCACCTTCAACTAAATCAGGTTGGTCAGAACTTGATCTAATGGAGTCTTTCTGACAACCCTAATACACAAGGAAAGTAGTGCACCCATACCATCTCTGGCAACAGTTGTCCAGGCCCTTACTTCTGACTATCTCCACTTGTCCCCATGTTGAGAGGGTTTTTTTCCAGAGACACCTCCTCAGAACGTTTATGTAATTTTCTTAACAGTCATTATGTCCATTTTGGAGGCAGGAGGGCACCTGCATATCTGACTCTCCTGGGCTCTTGCTGTACAGCTGAGAACAAACAAATGTGTTAAGTGAAATTGTATTTGCATTGTGCAACACCAGCACTTACAGACAGCTATGTTGACTGGTTTTCATACAGTGTGTCTTGATTCCTTTCCTCTGCTTTGTAGTGAGTAAATTTAGCACCAGCTTTCTGATGGTATCTCAGTACAATCACATACAACATAGCCATTGTGCAATCTATTCTCAGACTCCACTATATGTTTAAAACTCACATAACTTGGAAAGAGATTTGTATTAAGCTATTTGTCTTAACTACATCCTGCTAAGAGAGATATGGTTTTGTAACATTATACAGTGCTTAAACAGCATTGAAAACATACACTAGGAGCTCAGGCCTATCAGCACTTACATAAAAGTAAACCCTTTCTGCTGGCTTGTGCTAAGTAGCCTGGGTCATCCTTTGTGACCATCTGCTGAAACAGTGAGCCTATCCATGCTGTGCCTAGGGAGTGTCCTTTGACTACTCTGCAGCTGATGTATGTGGTTAAGGTGGCCCTTCCTCATCAGTCCTTCACCTGGTTCTGGAAGAGCAAGCCACTATGTCACAGCCTGTCCACCTAAGTCAGCTGCAGTCTAACAGAGAAACTGCTTTGAGCTGTACAGTGCACATCTAAGGATTGGATCACCAGGCAACTAATTAAAACAATCTACATGGAGTTTGGTTTTGCTATATGCACTGCCACATCCCCATTGGACATAGAGAGAGGAACTCCAGTGTGGGAAGAAAGCGGGTATTTCTTGAAGCACTAGGCCAGCTGCCCATAGCCAGTGCTTCAGCTGGAAGCTGGCAATGGCATGAAGAGGGAGCTTTCTGAGGAGACATGGAGAGGGCTCTGGGCAGGTCAATTTTAAGGAAAAGGCAAGCTAATATGATTTGGGCTGTCATCTCAAAACTGCCCTAAAAGCCAGCATGTTTTAGGGAGAGGGGCTGCATTAATCCCTTCAAAGAAGTGCAGAGAACATTTCCTCTTCTTATCACCAAAAGTTTCACAAAAGTAGTCTTTTTTCTCTGCCACACAGAAAACTCCACCCTTCACAGAAGACTGGGAAAGGTGTACAAGCACTGTGCAGTCTAATACATAAGCAACTGTCTGAGAAACTGGGGAGAAGAAAGTTTATGATTTTGTTTAAAGGTCATTTCCAATACCAATAATTGAGTATCTCATTATAAAACAGAATAGGCTGAGCTTTTCCCCACAACTTGTCAAGAATGCATTTGAGGTCTTGAAGATTTGTTGAAATTATCATTTAAGCATAGAATTTACCCGTATATGATTGTTAGAGGTAATCCTTTTGAACACTTATTACTTCATCTTCACCTGTGTGAAAAGTATTAAGTAAGCTTTAAAACTTCATTAAATAAAATTGGAAACTGAGGCCTACAGAAAGACCAAATTGCTTACTCTAACGTGCTTCTGTAACATACAAAAAGGGGTAGGGAAGGACATTGCTCAAAGAAGTGGAAGGGTCCTGCATGACATAGATTGTATTAATAGACTAGAGTCAAACACATCACTGAATACTGTGCATGAAAGTATTACAGAAGTTCCTAACCACTGGTGTTTTCGAAGTCTAGGTGGCTATACTGCAGAAGCAACTTTTGGGGCAGCTCTGTTGCTTTTGTCTTGTTTTAAGAGTCAGCTATTAGACCTCTTAAGACATGACATGGAGTTATATGAGCTCTGGTCTTAGCCAGCATGATCATTCTAAGGCTTACAAAGGCAGTACCATTAACATCAGAGGTTTACATGCTTTCATTTTCTGCCTCAGATACTTGACTTGCTTGCTTCAGAATAGTTCTTTAGCTGGCAGGCAGAGTACATTGCTGTGTGCTGCTTCTGTCATTTTGACTCAGTATCACCTCTTTTCTTTCACAAGAGCAGAGACTTGTCTTCAAGAACTGCTGGTTCTTTTTTTCTGTATCCTATTTTTGCTTACATTTTTGCAAAAGTAGCGACATACCATAAGAAGGCAAAGAATTAGCCCTCTAGACACACCTAGTTACACCGAGAGATTCAAGGATGGCCTTCCAGAACTAATAGTCCCCCACCTAAAACCACACAAGCAATCTTTACAAGTCCATCATTTCTACTCTGATGCTCACAACAAAATCTGTAGGACTGAAAAATAAGCCTGCATCTATGCTGCTGAGAAGCATTCTGAACTCAGGGTCTATGCTGTGGTCTGGTATATACAACCCAGTATGAGTTTCACCAGTGCTTGTAGCTGCCAACATCAAGCACTGCTATAAAGGACTTAGTAGCCTCTGCAAGAAGAGATCCCGTTTTGCCTCATTTTTCTCCTTGACATCACTACTGCAAGCATGCATGGATGTCCAGATATTCCTACAACCATTTGCACTCTTGGCAATGGTGGACAGGAGGAAAAAACATGTTTATTTTGTCTTCAAGACTAGAAGGTGAAGGTTGAGACTCCAAAGAATACAAAGATAGTATGTTGATCACTATCTGATATTAAGCACTGTCTCTATGCTATTCTAATTTGAAGCAATATAGCTAATAGAAGCAAACTAATGTGGAATCATCATATATTTAAGTGCCTAAATACTTGGGAAACTCTGGGTCACTGATTTTAATCCCTGCTCTCTCCTTAAGATACCTAAGGTACAGACTTCTAAGGAGCTTCCAAACAGAAAAAAAATTATAGGAAGCCTGATTAAGATTTCAGATTCTCTTTGCAGGGATTTTGCTGAGTATTGATCTGGGAAGGCAGATGGAAAATACAGAAACAACGAGATGAGAAAGTCTGCCCTAAGCATAGGCCCCCACACTCCAGGGAATATCCTGAAGTAGTAGAACACTGGAAGTGCTTGCTGAAAAGATGTTAGCTATGGAAAGTTACCTAAAAGTCTTCCTGTACTCAGGCATGCAAGACTGGTGTATTTACTCACAGAACAAGGCAATCTTCATATTTAGGTTTTCTGCCAGGTTTTTTTCTTCCTACATGACTCTTAACTCTGGTATCTGCCTAGTGATAAAAAGCAAGAATTTCAGGCATCTTACTCTTCTTAATGTGATACATGTTCAGAAACTCTAGTTATTCAGCTTCTCCTGGTCTAACTATTCCATAAAATCCCAAATTATGTGTAATCAAGAAAAAAAGAGATGCAATTTGGAAAAGTTTTGTATTGTAAATAAATCATTTGAACTAGTGGACAAAGATGGGTCAGAACAGACTAATGGGTGATGTCTACTATGTGTTTTTATGACCATGTAGAGCTCTGCACTCTATTTTGAGGAAAGTGAATTAGATAAGCAATTGTTACTTGCCAATGAGGCCTTAATTTTGCTGAGCAGTAAGATTAGACAGTCATTTCACCATCGTTTTCTTTAAATAACCTGAGCTGGATGTTCTGGTATAAGGCTGACCAAGGATAGAGATTTTTTTGCAGATCCTAAAGTGTTACATTTAAAGCTTCCCTTATTAATCTAATATTGGATACTTTTTGGAGAAGAAAACAAGAAACCTATTGTTAACAGAAGGAACAGAAGAATTTCAGATAAATAGCTTTCACTCTGTCTGTAGTATCTACCACCACTTCCCATCACTTAAAAAAGATGCAGGAAAAAATCTGCATCTTTAAAATACAGTATATGTACTAATTTTACAAATCAAGGCTTTTAACCTAAGCTAGGCCAAAGGAGAGCTAAGGGAAGGGAGACAGTTAAGATACAGACATGCTGTCACCACAGGTTTGAACACTTTATCTTCCACAGGCAGAACTGACAGCAGGAAGGAGCTTGGGAGGTTTAGGCACCACTAAAGACAATCATGAGGCAAAGGTGTGACCTGGCTGGCTTAGAAACAGTCACATTAAATGCACTAATCACTGTCAACTTATTTGTCATAGCATAGATTTGCTCTAATGACTAGACACTAAACCCATGATCCTTCCTCAGGGACAAAGGTTGCATGCATGGGGAAACTTCTGTCTCCAGGCTGGAGAGCAGCACGGTGGCTGCTCCTGCAGGGCCATGTCCAAGGGGATCTCCAGAGCAGCAGGGCCTGTCCCATTAACAGAGATGACAGCTGGGTCTGACCAACAGGACCAGGCTCAGGGTGCTGGGGCAGGGCTGACCCACAGGGCTCGGGTCAGCTCCAGGCACAGCCATGGGGACAGGCCATGGGGACAGATCATGCCAGGCCATCAGCCCAGACTGCTGGAGGGCCAAAGCAAGGTGTTCCACAGGCACAGCTGGGCTGGAGGCAGGGAGAGGCTGAGAAACCAGCGAGCCCCTGGGCCTGTGGCTGTGGGGAAGCTCCAGCTGAGGGTGGTCAGGATGCAGTGGTGCCTCTGGGGCTGGTCTGCCAGTCCGTGGGAGACCCTAACCATTGGTGTTACAGCAAGCTGTGGGCCTGGGCTACTGGCCACCTGACAGGCTTAGAAAATATCAGTGTTAAGGTTCTTCTCATTCTGCATTTTGTACCCCTATATTTCTTTCATGCAGTCCTCATTTCACATTAATTTCTTCACTGCACTTTGTGAAAAACATTTTTAGTGGAGTTCCTTAAACTCAGTATTTGCTCAAGCTGGTTGGTCTTCTGATTCGGCAGGATGCTGCTTCCCTCTGGGAGACACAGCTTCCCTATATCTATGGCCAAAAATAATCTGTGGACTATTTTCTACGTAGGTCCCCATACTCATGTTGGAGATGAATCACTTGTCCCATCTAAAGCCTGGTTAGCAATCTGGGGCTGTGGCACTGACAATGTGTTTGGGTCGAGCTCCCCACTGTCCTTGCAGTGCCAATTGCACTGATGAGATTTACAGGGGTTTGGTTTCCCTTCAAACACCTATGAGTCCTTTTTCCCTTGTGTGTCTGGAGTTAATAATTTTTGAAAAGCACCCTTCCCCACAAAATTTCATATCAGCTGTTGTAGCTTTAATCTCATTTGCCAGAGAAAGTAAGATAAACAGTGAATGGAAATAATTGTACTGCTGTGACATAACCACATATTTTCTTTACATTCAGCTTCTTCAGTTAATCCTCTGAAATGCTGAGTTTGCAATTCTAATTTAAAATCTTTATTTTTTGTTCCTTGTCTTGTTTGTACAGTGCGTTACTCCCACTGTTCTGCTGAAAAAGGGGCGAGTGTGAGTAACTAAGCCAGAAATAACACATGCACCAAGCTGCTACAATTAATGCAAAAATTAGACTAATGCAGTCTAATTTCAAACCCTGATTTTCTTAATTTGTTTTCCGTATAAATCATTGCACTCTTTATCATACCAAAACTTCTTAAGTTTCAATCAGAAACAACAAGAAAAGTGTGTTTTTAACACATAGTTAAAAGACTGTAGGGAGGAAAAATGGAGCTTGAGACAGAATGTAGAACTGACAGAAATCTGGTATGTCTTGCACTGCCTCACATCAAGAGCTGATCTGGGTCAATCATTCCAGTTTCAGAAAGGAACAATTATCTTCACAACTCTGTTTTCCATAAGTAAAAAGGATTACACAAGGTGTTTTCAAATGTCATTTCACGACTTTCTAAAACAGCTCCTAGCATTTGCTATCTACAATGATTTCTCACTCCTGTCCTTCAAAGATGTCAAATTTTAACAGCCTGTACTGTATTTTAACTCAGAAACTACTACTTCTCTTCCTCCGCCTTCCTCTTTTTGTGCAAGAATTCAAATGTTCACTGTTGCTTTTATATACCTGATCATGTTCAATAATCATTTTGCAGGAACCTGATGTAAATTTAGAAAAGCCTCCAGTCTTTTCCAACTTGTTTGCCACTGTCTCAAGTCTGCTCTTTTTCCTAGAACATTTTCAGGTTTATTTCTTGCTCATGCAAGTAACAGATCACAATATGCACACTTTTCATAGTGCCCATTATATTGCAAGGAAGTCCAGTTCTCAGCTTTTCATTAAAGGCTACCTAGTTTCAAATATTTTTAGCTATTCCAATTAAGAGTTTGGACTTATCTCTCTAGTCTTAAAATGTAGGTTTTTCCATGTGAATACTGAATTGTGGATACTCTACACTCAATAAAAAATGGGTACAGTTGTATCCTTTTGCAAAACATTTGAACTCATAGTAATCAAATTGGGTACTATTTATAGGCAATAATCACATTTAGTATGGCATCACAAACATACCAAATATAATTTATAGCTTTTTTTAAAAAAATGACATTATATATTTAGCAGTTAAATAGTGGTATTTCTGTGAATTGAGAAAATAAATCAAAATGGTAGGGAATTATAAGCACAAGCAAGCAAATCCAGGCCATTTTCGTCTGCAGATCTAAAGTTTCTACAGTTATCATCACAAACATTTCTTGGATATTTCTGATTTTTTTTCACATTTCCCATTCTTTGATACATTTCCAAATTTATATTCATTTGAGGCTAATAGTATGCAATTTTAGCCATTTTAAGGATACATTAGTTTCTGGAGCTAAGCCTAAGCAAATATTTATGCCTTCATTTTCCATAAATACTACAGAATTAAGCCCTTTAATAGACTTTGCTGTTCTATTTATCAAATTCCTCTCCACATTTTTGCTGGAACACTAAACAAACATTTGTGGGTTTTTGGCAATACAACTACATCTTATATTACAGCAATTTCCTTCTCATCCTTTCAAGGTATTTCTAAATTGATCATGGTGTCAAAATATGTCTATCTAATGTACACACTGTCCTAACAAGGCTTGGCACATTTACCAGCATGAAATAAGCATTTTCTTTTCTAAAACAATTGTCAGGTATTTATTTCCAAGACTTTATTTTATATTTACACCTAAATTACTTATGCCTGGGAAATTATTTCTGTGCAGTATATTCTAAGTCATGTTTAACAAGAATACAATTTTCTCATTCTTTTTCTTAATGCACATTAACTTTATACCTCATTGCCTGATAAATATGCATTAATATTTCAGCCAATAAGTAGATGCTTCAGTCTCTTGACACAGCTCTCCCTTTAATGCCTTCAAAATAATTATTTTTTGTTGTACAAAATACCTTTACCAAGTTTCTTGGTAAGCGTTTTCAGTCCTTGTCTTTGGGCAGTACAAATTGTGGCAGCCAGGTGAGGTCCCTGATGACTGGAAAAAGGGAAATATAATCCGTACTTTTAAAAAGACGAAAATGGAAGAACCAGGAAACTATAAACCCGTCAGTCTCACCTCTGTGCCTGGCAAGATCATGGAGCAGATTCTCCTGGAAGCTATGCTAAGACATGAAAACCAAAGAGGTGATTGGTAACAACCAACATGGCTTTACCAGGGGCAAGTCATGCCTCACCAATTTGGTGGCCTTCTATGTTGGGGCCACAGAATTTGTAGATAAGGGCAGAGCAACTGAAATCATCTACCTGGGCTTATGCAAGGCATTTGACACTGTCCCACACGACATCCTTGTCTCTAAATTGGAGAGACATGGATTTGATGGATGGACCACTCAGTGGATAAAGAACTGACTGGATGGTCACGCAGAGTTGTGGTCAGCAGCTCATTGTCCACATGGAGGCCAGTGATGAGTGGGGTCCCTCAGGGGTCTGCGCTGGGGCCAGTACTGTTGAAGATCTTTGTCAGCGACATGGACAGTGGGATTGAGTGCACCCTCAGCAAATTCACTGACCACACCAAACTGTGTGGGGCAGTCGACATGCTGGAGGGAAGGGATGTGCCATCCAGAGGGACCTTGACAGGCTTGAGAGGTGGAACAGTGCAAACCTCATGAAATTAAACAAAATGAAGTGCAAGGTCCTACAAATGGGCCATAGCAATCCCAGGCACAGCTACAGGTTGGGTGGGGAAGTAATTGAGACCAGCAGTGAGGAGAGAGATTTGGGGGTGCTGTTAGACGAGAAACTCATCTTGAGCTGGCAATGTGTGCTAGCAGCCCAGAAAGCCAATCAAATCCTCGGCTACATCAAAAGGAGTGTGGCCAGCAAGTCAAAAGAGGTGATTCTCCCTCTCTATTCTGCTCTCATGAGATCCCACCTAGAATATTGTGTAGAGTTCTGGTGTTCTCAACATAAGGACATGGAACTGTTGGAGCAAGTCCAGAGGAGGCCATGAAGTTGATAAGAGGACTGGAACATCTTCCCTATGAGGACAGGCTGAGGATGTGTGGAGACCTCATAGTACTCTATCAGTATCTGAAGGGGCCTACAAGGAAGCTGGAGAGGGACTCTCTGTTAGGAACTGCAATGATAGGACAAGGGGTAACAGGTTCAAGTTGAAGGAGGGGGAATTTAGGCTAGATATTAGGAAAAGGTTTTTTACTGTGAGGATGGTGAGACACTGGAACAGGTTGCCCAGGGAGGTTGTGGATGCCCCAGCCCTGGTGGTGTTCAAAGCCAGGCTGGATGAAGCCTTGAGCAACCTGCTCTGGTGGGGAGGTGTCCCTGCCCATGGCAGGGGGGGATTGGGACTAGATGATCTGTAAGGTCTATTCCAACCCCTAAAATTCTAAGATTCTATGATTCTTTGTGAAATACTTTTGCTCGTAACAGCAGTACTGTTACTTTAGAAATGCTGTGAGCTGCTTCAGCCTGGTATTTCCTTGTGCAGCCCTCTGTATTGCTCCCTGTTAGCATATGCAGACTGCCTTTTGTAGACTCCTCCTTGTAACTTTTAACCTTCATTCTCTTATGCCTGTTTGCATTGTTGTTGTTTTGGGTGTTTACTAAATATCATCCAGGAGAGTATAGGCTTTCTCCCTTCCAACACTTGGAGCCTTATTGATTTTACTTTGCATCCTGGTGCAGTTTGATTGATGTTTACTAAGTATAGATTGGGAAATTCTAACTATATTTTCCTCAGCTGTGGATGTCAACACCCTATTGCAAGATGGCCTTGGATTAGATAGTCTCCCCCCAACATCTTCTACTCATTTTTATTGTAAGGACTTCAACTGTATTTCTTTCTTTTTGGAAATTCTGTGTTCTTTGGTACCTGATTGACTTTTCTTAACTTACCTTGTATTTTTGTCAGGTATCTAGCCTCTGGATCAGAAACCTTTTTTAACAGCTGCTTTAATTCCCTTTCACATGGCTTTCTAGGTGCTCTGCTGGTTCCTTTTCCTCACAGAGAAGCTCTTGTGCAGCTTCTTGACACACTCTTTTTCTTATCCTGCTCCTGGCCCAATTGCCTGTATGTGCCTGCTAATGAAGACGATGCGCCTGGTACCAGGGAGTGCTCTTCCATGGTAGCTAGAATGAAGTCAGAGTTGGTGGCTTAGAATTCATAGGATCCTTTAATAAAATGCCATTAGCTTCCCAAGCTAAGCACCACCATGTCTCTCTGCTTCATTTCCTGAGGTTTCCTCTTGGCAGGGCAGGCAGGGCATTGATGTCAGGGCGATGAAACAACCATGTGAGCACAGTACATGCCCCCTGAATAGACAAAAGACCTCACCCTGCAGGATTGCAAGATGAGCACCATTTGCCAGCACCATTTGTCCAGAGTAAACAGAGGCTGTTATTGCAGATCATAACATTAACAAATCAGGCTGTCGTAGCATTATAATGTCATGATTTCAGCTTCTCCTGAGTGGAATGCAAATCTTTCTATAGTACCATTTTCCTTCTTTCTGCATCAAATGTACTGGTTTAAATCTATTATCATGAACCTAGACAACAGACTTTTTTAGAATCCAAGAGAACAGATTTCTGTAGAGGACAGTCATAGTTTTATTCATTCCTTGGTGTGCTGTGAAAGTCACGTTGTCCGTGCCAGAAATATTCAGTCCTAACCCTAACGTGCTTAATGTCTTCATTTAGGCCATGAAGTGAAGCTGAGAGTATGTTCAGACTTGGAGAGAGAGAGGGAAAGATATGATGAAACAGCCATTGTGGTATACCATTGTTTGACCACTTGAGAACTGTATGACCTTTGAGTTTAGCAAGAAATAAGAATAAACATGTGAACATAGTGAACCATTTCTCTTCTCTGAAAGCTTATTGTGTCGCTCAGGTTTTTGGACGAGACTTTTATAACATTTGTTTTTGTCAGAGATAAAAGACATTCCCTCCTAGCTACCTTTACTCAGCTCCAATGCACACATTGTGCAGTTCTTCCTATAGAGCATGAAAAGAAACAGCAACACTAGAGAACATAAATATTTGAAGACAGATTAGAATTTTCTGTCCCTATCATACATTCTTAAAATAAGCCTGGTTTGGTTTTATGTTTTTCCCAGGAGGCACAAGTAATTCTGCAGAACTAATCTAGATGGAACAGAAAGTTATGTGCATTATGACGGGGAAAGAAGAGTTACCAGCAGCCCTGTTGAAGGCATGACAGACACAGTTACAAGCAAAAGGCCCAGGATAATGTGAATGAAAGGAAACACAAAATCAGTAAAAGGGGTTAAACCAGGGGTCACCTTAATTGCTTACAAGAAATTGCATGTAAGCAAGGAGTGCCTACAGGGCACCATGATGGGAAAACCCACCAGCATGCCAGTGTGTCCCTCTGAAGTGTCTACAAACTTATGCATGTAGCATGGAGAATAAACATGAGGACTTAGAGATCTGCCTGTGGTCGCAAGGCTATGATCTGCTTGGGATCACAGAGACATGATGTAATAGCTGTCATTGCTGGAATGGTCCAGCAGAGGTATGCAAGCTCTTAGGAAAGACAGACTGGGAAGAGGAGGAGGAGCAGTTGCCCTTTGTGCCAGAATAAATTCAGGGCATGGAGGTTTGCCTGGGGATGAATGATGAGCCAACTGAGAGCCTATGGGTAAGGACTATAGAACTGACCAGTATGGATGACATTGTAGTGAGTGTCTGCTATAAGCCATCTGACCAGGAAGAACAAGTGGATAAGGACCTCTGCAGATGTAAATTGACATTTCCAGCCTTTTGTTCTCTTGGGAGAATTCAACCACCCTGATAAATGCTGGCAGAACATCACAGAAGGGCACATAAAATCCAGAAAAATTCTGTTCTTTGAGAACATTGATGACAAATTCCTGACCAAAGTGACAGTGGAGCCAACAAAGACATGCTCTGATAGACCTCAGTCTCACACAATTATCAATCATTGGGAATGTAAATATCAAAGGCAGACTTGGCTGCAGTGACTGTCAGATGGTGGAACTCAGGATCCTGAGAGGAAGGAGTGAAGCAAATAGCAGGATCAAAACCCTGAATCTCAGGAGAGCAGCCTTTGACAACTTCAGCTTTAAGGAGTCCCATGGAATGAGGCCCTGGAAGGAGTACAAGAAAGCTGTAACTGAATGGTTTTTTCACCTCAGTCTTTCCTGGGGAGACCAGCTTCTGAAATCCCAGGCCCCAGAGGACAGTCTGGAGCAAGAAAGACATGCCCTTGGTGAAAAGCGAGCAGGCTGGAGAATACTTCAGCAAACTGAACATATGTAAGTCCACAGACCCTGATGGGACATGCCTACAAGGGCTAAGAACTGACCAATGTCAGTTAAATTAATATCCTTAACACAATACTGAGAGGAGTGGCTGATACACTAGGTGGTTGCCTTGCTATTCAAGAAGCCCCTAAAGGCTGGAGAAATGGCTTGATAGGAACTTTGTGCAACTCAACAAAGAGAAGCAAAACGTCCTGCACCTGGGGAGTAACAACCCAGTTAACAGTACATTCTGGGAGTCAACCAGTGGAAAAGCAGCTAGTGGAAAAGAGGAGTGTCGCCAGCAAACTGGGGGAGGTGATTCTTCCTCTCTATTCAGGTCACACCTGCAGTACTGTGTCCACTTCTGGACTCCTTAGAGTGCAAGAGAGAAATGGATATACTAGAGAGTGTCCAAAGGCCACTGAAATTATTAAGGGACTCCCTTACAAGGAAGGACAGAGAGCTGAGATTGTTTAGCTTGGAGAAGAGAAGGATCAGAGTGGATCTCCTCTGTGCATATGAATATGCATTAACCTCTGAAAGAAGAATGTAAGGAAGATGCAGCCAGGATCTTGCTAGTAGTGTAGTAGTGTCCCCTGATAAGACAAGAGGCAGTGGACACAAACTGAAACTTGGGAGGTTCTCAGTGAACATCAGGAAATACTGTTTTACTGAGTACTGGAAGAGGTTGCCAAAGAGAGGCTGTGGAGTCTCCATCCCTGTAGATATTCAAAACCCACTCAAAGGTGGTCTTGGGCAACAAGTGATATTTGCTTGAGAAAGGGGATTGGACATCCTTTCTAGCCTCGACCATTCTATGATTTTTGATTATACAATGACTCTAACAGCTGACTGAAGATAAGTGTTGACTGGTTAATCCAAGAGGAGTCTTGGCTTTGGTGTCCTAAAACGGTCAAAAAATAAGTAAATCACAAATTCTATTGGCATGAGTCCTTCCAAACTGCCACCCTATAAAGTCTGGAGATACAGTGGGTAGTGAACTCCTTTTCTTCATTATAGGAGTAATCTCAGAGCTCTAATCATAACAACTTAATGATAATTTAACTATTTCATAATGTTAGTAGAAATGTTAAAGCACTACTGAAAAATAGCACCTGAAGTTTGAACGGATAACACAATCTTCCAGAGCCACAGAATGCCACAGTTAGGTTTAGTTACTGCACTGGTCAATGTCCTCTGTTCACACAAAGATGCTTATCCAGGATGCTGGAAGTGGGCACAAACACAAAAGAAGCAATGTTTTGAGACAAAAGGTTTCATTCAACCCCTACAATTAATGCAAGGAAGTACTGGGATGAATATGTTTATATAACAGCAAACAAAACAACTCATGTACTGCAGTCACATAAAATACATTTGCATAAGATATCTGCTTTGTTCATTCAGATGATAAATATATCAGTAAAAATTCCCTAGGGTTAAAAAGAGTAAAGGGATCAAGTCATTGTGCCCTTTCTGCAATACTTATCTGACACTTTTTACAAGAGTTCCTCTGTGGGCTTGGTTGTGCTGGTAAAATGTTAGAAACATTGGAAATATTTGTTTGCTCCAAACTGGATTGACACTAGCTAACAAGAGATCTGTATCTTAAAAATTCACCCATATCTTCATTACCCATTTGAGTGGTATTTGAAAAATTAACTCACCTGATTTACACTACCAGTTCCTATGCCAAAAAGATCTAGAGATTATACTTTTTTCTCTTGTATCCCCTTTAAAAACATCCTAAGATTTTGGAAAAAGAACATTTTAATCAGTTCATCGCCACAATTATTTACTCCTAAGAGGAAAAGATTGTGTGTTGCACATAATTTTAAAGTGGAAGAATATGTGATACAGAGAGAGGACAAGATAACTAACAAACTCTAAAAGAACCACCAAAGAATTGTGATTTATTTATCCCATTTTTCATTGTAGAATTAAATTTTCAAACACCCTTGCAAAAACCTCAGATGGGTTTGACGAAAGGTTTTGTGGAAGGAGAAAAGACGTGGAAGACAATACAACTATTATCTTTATGGAAGATGAGAAAATAAATATACTGAAAACCCAGTATATGAATATAAACTTTTCAACTGGAATATTTAAACAGTATTTAGACTTACGGTTCTGTTTCCTTTTCAAATACATTAAAAGAATAGTTAAATTAAAAAACAGCACTCATGAACATCTGCGGGGACAGCCGAGGGGGCAGTCCTGTTTAATACCTTTATCAATGACTGGGATGAGTGGATTGAGTGATCCCTCAGTCAGATTACAGATAACACTAGGTTGGGCAGGAGTAGTGATCTGCTGGAGGGTAGGAAGGTTCTACAGAGGGATCTGGACAGGTGAATTGATGGGCTGAAGCCAACTGTATGAGATTCAGCAAGGTACAGTGCTGGGTCCTACACTTTGGCCACAACACCACCAAGCAGTGCTACAGGCTTGTGGAAGAGTGGCTGGAAAGCTGCCCAGCAAAAAAGGACCTGGGGGTGCTGATTGACAGTGGCTGAACATGAGCCAGCAGTGTGCCCCGGTGGCCAAGAAGGCCAATGGCATCCTGGCCTGGATCAGGAACAGTGTGGCTAGCAGGACCAGGGCAGTGATTGTCCCCCCTGCACTTGGCACTGGCGAGGCTGCATCTCGAGTACTGTGTCCAGTTTGGGGCCCCTCACTACAAGAAGGATATTGAGGTGCTGGAGCAGGTCCACAGAAAAGTATCAAATCTGGTGAAGGATCTTAAGCACAAATCTTATGAGGAGAGGCTGAGGGATGTGGAGTTGTTTAACCTGGAGAAGAGGAGGCTCAGGGGAGACCTTATCACTCTCTACAATTACCTGAAAGGAGGTTGTAGTCAGGTGGGGGTTGGTCTCTCCCAGGTAACAAGTGACAGAATAAGAGGAAATGGCCTCAGATTGTGTCAGGGGAAGTTTAAACTGTATGTTAAGAAAAGTTTCTTCATTGAAAGGGTGGTCAGGCATTGGAACAGGATACCTGGGGAAGTAGTGGAATCATCATCCCTGGAAGTGTTCAAAAACCATGTGGATGTGGCACTTATGGACATGGTTTTATAGTCAACATGGCAGTATTGGGTTAACAGTTGGACTCCATCTTAGAGATCTTTTCCAACCTAAATGATTCCATGATTTTCTTACCCTGCTGCATTAACCCTGGGCTGCTTAACATGGTTCATGATGGGAAGCTGCAAATTCTCTCCCTGAAGATGTACCCCTTAAACTCCACAGAACATGCCTTGGACATGTTTGGAGTCTTGCCCCAAGGCTCTGTATTTGCCTCTGATGCTGCAGTGAATGTTACACTGATCGCAGGAGAGGGACATGAGCTTCTACTGAACAGCCAAACACTTGACCTGGCAAATCTGCTTTTTTTAGCCTTTAGCCCATTACTTATAGACCATGAAAGTGTTTCCACAGGTACTAAAGGATCAGGAAATATTGCCAGATTTGAAAAAATTTCCTCTTTGCTTTATTGACCATAGTTTGTCACAGAGGATTAAGTTTCTACTTTTCACCCTTATCTGCTCCTCAAGACAGGTCTGTGGTTTATTTGCTCTGCTATCTTCTCTTCTGCATTTGAGCACAGCTCACCTAACAAATTCACATCTAATCTCTTCTTCTGACCTTATCTTAAAACAGAAAACTAAAGCAAAGGAAAGAAAAGCTGCACCAGGTATTAACTGAAGTGGCTGCTCAGTAGCAATGCTAGCCAACTGGCAGGATGAAAAACTAAATGGCAGCAAGTCTATAACCCTGCCCCAGCCTGGAACATGATTTGCTTTTTAACAGCCTGTTGGAAAATTCTGTCAGTGACCTGCAGCCCAAAATAAGACTGCAGGAGCTGGTGCTTTGCTTCTGCCACTAAATGTGAGCTTAATAACATAATGGAAAACAAATTCTCTGCTGCTCTCCCACTCTGGATGGCCATGGTGCACTGATCAAGGCAGGCCTCGGGAAGCAGGCTGAGTCTTATAGCCTGGGAGGTGAACAGGAAAAGAAAGATGTGTGGCAAGAGGTGGCAGAGCACAGCACTGAGGCTTTGTAGAGGAAACAGAAGGATGAATCGAGATCCTTGGGAGTGTTTACACAAAGTGCCTCTGAAACCTGAGAAGCAGCATGGCAGAAAGCATGAAGGAGCTTGTCTGAAGGTTTAAGTCAGCCATAGAGATTAGAGGCAGGAGTCAGTATCTCATTAACAATGAAGGATAATTAGCAGGGTGGGTATGAGCACCAGAGAGCCTTAAAAATGAAGGCATACAGACAATGTTTGATGTAATTAGAAAAGTATATCCCAGAAAAGGAATCCAGAGAGAGAGAGTGAATCATATCTTGTCAAACCATTCAGACTTTAGTACAAGTCCCCAACAGTTATCTTGTCACTAAATTAAGAAAGATAGCAAAATCATGGGCACAGCATCTGACAGACACTATAGCAATT
>NW_008672956.1:0-200 GCF_000695815.1 Acanthisitta chloris
ACCCTGACAGGATCCAACTGGTTTAGACTGGTGTGTTCCTTTGGTGGTGATGGAATTGCTCCTGATTTGGGGCAGAGAGTTATGGAATCATGTTGGAAAAGCTCTCTGAGCTTTGTGGAGCTTTGTGGAAATTTGGGTAACGCTCTGAGGGACATGGTTGGATTTTGGGGGGTCGGACCCGTCGATCCTTGGATCAATTC
>NW_008672956.1:281-874 GCF_000695815.1 Acanthisitta chloris
GGGCTGATTTTTGGAGCTCAACTGGGTCAGGGGGTGATGCTTCACTTTGGTTCTCGTGGTCACAGCACAACAGTTGCTGCTTCCTTGGAATTCCATCCCTTTCCTCGTGAGGAATATTTGGGTTTGTCCTTCCCTAAACTTCCCAAGATTAACCTCAAGGTTCTGCATTTCTTTATCTCCTCCATCTGTGAGGAGCTTGAACTGGTTTTGGACTCAGTTGGATTCCCTTGGAATATCTCCTTGGCCTCTGTTTTTAATCCAGGCAGTTTTGATTACCTCCCTGTTATTCTTAAGGAGAAATGGAATTTTGGGCAGATTAGTGAAGTTTACCCAACAGAACATTAAAAAAAAAAAAAAAAAAAGGGCCTGGCTTTTAATTACTCAAGTATAAACATTGGAGCTGAAATTTTCCATGCTGTGTGGATCTGACTCAGCCTCAGCTTTGTTTTCTTAACCTTCCTGTAGGAATGATTTCAGCACTTCCTCAAATGAGATTACATTCCAGCCTGGCAGCCTTGGGATTTTCTCAGTTGGTGTCTGGCACGTTGGGAACACTCATTCTTTTTCACACCACCTCTCTTATGGCAGGGGGG
>NW_008672957.1:0-281 GCF_000695815.1 Acanthisitta chloris
GTGGCCTCGTCAGACAATCCAGCAGTCGCAGGATGCTTTTTGCTACAGTTGCCACCAGCGATGCTGAGCGGCTGGAGGTACAGTTGCTGGGTGTCACTGACGTCACGGTGCCCCAAAACTCAGTCCTTGGAGTTGTTTTTCCATAGATAGAAACCAAGATTCGTGTTCTGGGTATCTTCCCTGTGTCAGGCTCCTCTGGAAGGGGTGAGACCACCACCAGTGAGACCCCACACTGGATGAGGCAGCAATGCCATTGGATTGAAAAGGGGCAGGTGCTGTTT
>NW_008672957.1:317-2381 GCF_000695815.1 Acanthisitta chloris
AGCTCCTCTCAAACGGGCTGTTTACACATGTCCATGTGTGCCACCTTTGCTCTGGCTCCAGTAGTCCATGCTACTGTTTCTCCACCAGTCCTGCAGGTATGGGATGAAGCTTGAGATCACAGCCTTGTTAACAGAAATGAAAGAGGTGGGAGGAAGCAGAAGATCCACTGTGCTTCCAAGTTGTTTCTTTCCACCCAAAGATGGCAAAATAAGACCAGGTCATTTAATAGTTCCTCCTCTCCAAAATCTAGGAAGGCTTTTTGATGGTAGACCATCCTCTGAACATCCAGATGCTGGCAGGGCAGTGCCGCACAGGATGGAGAGGGAAACATCCTGGTCTGCTTATGGCTTATGTGACCCTGACAAGCAGATATTCACACTTTGTCTCTGGTGGGTGGAAAAAAAACATTTTATTGTGTCCGTCCTCATTATTTTTCCCTGTGTGGACTATAAAGTCATTGCTCTGCCATTGCTGAACCTGAGGTCCAAGAGCAAAACCTTGTGCTGGATTTTAATCCCTCAAGCCTTGGGTAAGATTTGTAGGCTGTGGTTTCCCTGCATTAAGTGTGTTATCTTTGGTAGAGAGATGAGCAGTGCGTGTTTTGGGAAGCTCAGGCTGTGTTGGTTTTTTTTTTAATCGTTTATAAGCTCTCAAATTGCTTTAAAGGGAAGCTGAGGAGCAGCAGTTGGATGCTGCAGGTGAAGGTGATGTAAGGAAGCAACTTGTCTCAGGTCAGCTGGAGGGTAAAACCCAGCACCCAGGAGCTCACCCAGAAGCTCTCCAGCCAGTGTGAGACTGGAAAAAGTGTGGAGACAAACTGAACACAGCTCTGCCTTTGCAATGCGATTTGGGAGGGTAGTGGGCTACCTGAGGGACTTGGCTGGGTTTGACACATTCGTTCCCATAGCTGTTTCAACCTCCTCCACAAATGGGATGGGAACTGAGGGTTCCTGGGAGTCGTGAAAAATAGTATGCAGAGAATGAAAACATACTTGATTGTTACCCCTTGATACAAACTGTGGAAGGGAAGATGGTGAGGTGCTGAGCTTTATCTCCATAAGTTTCTCCTTCCGCACTTGGTCTTGGATGAGAATAACACTTTTTTTTCTTTCTTTGCTCTCTGAGCATTCTTATTTTGAGGTAAAGTGCTCCATTGAGTTCTCTCTACTGTGCACTGCTGGTGAGGACAAATTTTGCTGTGCTGACTCTTTCCTTTCTCATTTTTTGTCTTTCCTGTTTCCTCTTGCAGCCATTATTGCTGCTGCTTGGTCTTTTCCCAGCAGGAACAGTGTGAAATTGTGGTAGTTATCAATGGTTGAGTTCTTGCCTGCAGGTCTCTGCAAAGCAGCAAGAAAGCCTTCCTGAACCTTATTTTGTTTCATGTTCTTGCTACTCAGGTGAGTCTTTAGGGTCCCACGTATTTGTGAGGATCTACAGCTGACACTGTAGCAAGACCCTATGGTTTCTATGGAAGCTGGGAGCAGCAGATGATCTTTTTCAGGAGCTGTTTGGGAGACATTTAGCATCTTGCTTGATTATTTCAATGAAGGAATTAAATATTGTTATGGCTTCATTGTTCTTCAGGTTGGCTCAAGTATTAAGACATTTACACTACTCCTACCATTGTTAAGTCTCAGAGTTAATGGTCTGCTGTTCTGTTTGGGGTAGCTCATGGTCTTCATCAGGTTGAGGAAAGGACAATGAAAATCTGGAAGCATTGAGGCTTCTGGATGAGAAATCTCCATAAATGCCTGGGGATGTTGTGAAGCTCCTCACACAAGGGGCAGTTCTACTACCTGAGTATAATTAGTGGATTAATGAGTCATCCAAAATGAAGGACATCTGTAGCTAACCAATAATTTTCTGTTTGTTTAAACCCTGGCTATTTTATATTTATGTATTTATGTACATGTGTGTGCATATATTGATAAATATTAATTGGCAGCATAGATGCCTTGCTGGTGGTCGTAAGAGAAGTATGTTTCCTGCTCAGTTCATACTGAATTGGGAACAACATTGGATGTTCTCAAAATTTTGTGCATTTAAACATCAACTTTCCTGCT
>NW_008672957.1:2400-5720 GCF_000695815.1 Acanthisitta chloris
TGCCTTGGGCTGTGCCATGGTTGGCCATGGCTTGCTGGATTCTGCATCGTCATTGTCTCTCTCCTGCAACATAGAGGTACCTCAACAATTGTCAGAAATGGGGATGGTGTCTCTATCACAGATGAATTAAGGAAAGCTGATTATGAAAAATAATGGATTTGAGATCTCTGCTGTTTCAAGCTAGCCTTTAGAGACTCCTTTGAGGCAGTCCATGGACCTCTGAGGATTTAGGCACCACAGGTTGTCTGGAAGTAGTCTTGTGCTTACTTCAAAAAAGCCATTGCTCCCATCTCCTCTCCTACAGAGGCAACCCTCGGCTTCCCCATCCCCCAGGCACGTAGCAGTTGTGGTCCAGGAGAAGAAGAACCTGGTTTCTTAGGTGGTGACACAACTTAGCTTCTGCTATCTCTGCAGGACCAAATCCTGTCACACCTGTTGGCCAGGAGCCTGCCACAGGTGTATTTCATAATGTGCAGCCACTTGTCAAGGGCATCTCCTCTGTGGCAACCAGCACTGGTTCAGCTTCATCTTCTTCCCCAGCATGATTGAGTTCACCACACTGTGAGGGTGGGGTGGTAGAAGTCATCTGCATTTCCACCAGGATGGAAAGGGTTATGGGTGGGATAACATGGCCATGGTGGGGATGTTCCTAGGGTGGGGAGCAGAGGTGGGCAGCCACATGGTGTGCCTCATCGCTTGGTGTCACGTCATGTGTGGGTGACCTGAGGATGCACATGGGTGTCCACAAGCTTCTTATTTCTCACCAGTGGTTTTAATTTGCTTTAATGCAAGAAAACCCAAACAAACAAACAAACACAATCAACCTTTTCCCTTCCTCTGGAGTCGGCCTGGCTCACTGGGACTGGTTTGTACAGTCTGCGCTGCCATGGAAGGCTTCACCACTACTGAAGCCTGTGCTGCACTGGAACAGAAGCTACTAGGGGACAATGGCTGGCACCAGCTTCTGCAGCCACCTGTGACAGGGAGCCATTAACAGGGTTTGTAATTAATTCTGAAAAACTCTTGAAATCATGAAATCCTGGAGGAGCTCTGTTGCTTGGCTGGCATTCAGTGGAAATGTGGGAGAAGCTGGTGTTCACAACCAAGCTGTCCCCAGTTGTGTTGGGTGGTAGCTGGCACAGGAGGCAAGTGGCTGGACTGGCATGGGTAGAGTGCCTTGGGAGACTGGCACAGCAGCATGGCATACTGCAGCAGTCTTAGGTCTTGGTGATCATCTGTGTCATGCCATGTGTCAGGGATGGCACCCAGTCCATCCCCAAACTAGCACTCTGGTTCATCTGCAAGGGAGCGCAGTGATAGGACAAGGGAGAATGGCTTTAAGCTGAAAGGTTTAGGTTGGATATGAGGAAGACATTCTTGGCTGTGAGGGTGGTGAGGCCCTGGCACAGGTTGCCCAGAGAAGCTGTTGCTGCCTCATTTCTGGAAGTGTTCAAGGCCAGATCGGATGGTGCTTGGAGCAGCCTGGTCTAGTGGCAAGTGTCCCTGCCAATGGCAGGAGGGTGGAACTGGATGATCTTTAAGGTCCCTTCCAAACCAAACCATTCTGTGATTCTATTCTATTTCTATGAAATAAGTAGATGCAATCACAAGTATTTTACATTATTTGATGAAATCTCAGGAGTCTGTCTTTGACAGCACAGCACTTTTGAGCTAGAACAGAAATGCACAGCAGGTGTTTCAGGTGTCTTGGCTGTCACCAGCCTTTGTTTAGCCAAAGTTTTGCTACCAACATGGAGCAACCAGTCGTGGGTGGAACAGCCTTGGAAAGACTGGGGCTGGGGCAGCTTTGCAGAGCTGGACTCACCTGTGGCTGTAGCAGCAAGCTGCTCCTTGTGCTGTGTGCTCCATAGAGGACATCTCCATGGAGCAGAATGACATATTTTGGAGCCACCAGTTTCTGCAAATGGCTTTGAAGAGTATCCATGTCTACAAAAACACATGTGAGTATTTGCTAACGGGGAATCTTGGAGGAATAATCCTGGTGTGAATTTTAAAGGATTTTTTTTGTTCTCCAGAGCTGTGTGCTTCAGGTACCCATAGGAGTGTGATGTAGTCTGGGTCCAGCCAAGCAACCCCAAAGCAGTGGTCTGTAAATCCTAAAGTCATAGAATCATTAAGATTGGAAACTATATCTGTGATCACCGAGTCCAATCGTCAACCCAGCACCACCACCTCAACATTCACCAATAAACCGTATACTCAGGTGCCATATCCGCATGTTTTTTGAACATTTGCAGGGGTGGTGACTCCACCACTGCTCTGAGCAGCTAGTTCCAATGCCTGACCATGCTTTCAGTGAAGAACTGTTTCATAATATTTGACCTAAACTTCCCATAGTGCAACTTGAGGCTGTTTACTCCTATCCTATCGCTTCTTACCTGGGAGAGGAGACTGACACCTATCTGTCTACACCCTCCTTTCAGGTAGTTGTACTCAACATTCACCAATAAACCGTATACTCAGGTGCCATATCCGCATGTTTTTTGAACATTTGCAGGGGTGGTGACTCCACCACTGCTCTGAGCAGCTAGTTCCAATGCCTGACCATGCTTTCAGTGAAGAACTGTTTCATAATATTTGACCTAAACTTCCCATAGTGCAACTTGAGGCTGTTTACTCCTATCCTATCGCTTCTTACCTGGGAGAGGAGACTGACACCTATCTGTCTACACCCTCCTTTCAGGTAGTTGTAGAGAGCAATAAGATCTTTCCTAAGCCTCCTTTTCTCCAGGCTAAAATGCTTGTTTGTTTTTGGGTACTGCATCACCTGTCCAGCAGCAAATGCCTTGGGCCTGAGTGCTCCTGGGTGTCATGTCTGACTGCAGTGAAGCCAGAGGAGATCTTTAATAACATGTCATCAAAAATACCATGTTGGGTGTCTGGACAAGAGACAAAAAGAAAGCAGGAAGGGTTGTGGTCATGCTGTGATTGTCAGCTGGAGGTTAATGACAATGTTTTATGTGTAAGGTGGTGTTTGCTTTGCACAGTGAGAGAAGACAGAGGCGGATGCGTACACCCACAGGAAGTGTATTCTCTTAAATCAGGACATGTCATTGGTCCAAGGAATGTCCCTTGCCAGCCAGGCAATTGCCTTGGAGGCATCTTTGATTACAATTTTCTCTGGCTCAGGACGCCAGACTAGTGATTCCAAAACTTGCTGCAATAATTTTTGCGGCTGAAGGTTTTACAGCAGGACATGGAAGCTCAGGGGGTGCTTCTGGAAACAATTTCTTTATATTTCTTGCCACGTGCACATTTCATCATTACGAATGAATAGATGAATTAGGTGGAGTTTTCAG
>NW_008672957.1:5737-17651 GCF_000695815.1 Acanthisitta chloris
GACGGCTGCAGCAGCCTCTAAAGGAAGAAGATGTGGATGAAGAGCTGCAGGAGTCCAGCTGTGATGAGGTGATGGATGGCTTTCTCCAACAGATTTTTCTCTTTCTTTTGAGCTCAACAGTTTCTCATACCCTGATAGCAGCTCTGCAATGAAACACACGCTTCTGGAAAGCTCTTCTGGTGGATGCTGAGTTTTCCATCCCTTCTGCATCCGTGCTCTGTCCCCACCCCTGTCCCAGCCTGGTGCAAGCACAGAAGTATTTTCTCCTGCCTCTGTGGATGTTTGGAGCTGCATCCGTGGTGAGCAGGACATCATAACCCTCTCGAGTGCTTGGTTGTCAGCAGAGCTGCAGCATCCCTCCCTGCCAGGGTGCTTTTAGTGCCAAGATTCACCTCAGGGTACTGGTCCCTCTTCCTCCGTCCTGGATTTCAGAGCATCTGCAGAGCACGTATTGTTTTCCTCAGAAGTGACACCAAGGAAGAATATTTGTGTGGCTTTTGTTTTGTATATATTTTCTTTACATGGGATGAAAGGTTTATTTTATTGACTGCTAGCAGCTACTCTGAAGCTTCTTCCCTATTTTAGTGCTTGTTTTGTCGGGGTTTTTTTTTTTGTAATTAACAGAAGTGAGGCTTATGCACTCAGACTGGCTGTCACTTGCTATTCCTCTGGAAGCTTTTTTAACCCAGGGACTAATTTCAGCCAAATTTGACAGAGGAAGGCAGGTCTCAGAGATAAAAACTTACGGTCTGCAACAAAGAGGGTGGAAAAGGGAAATGCAAATTTCTTCTTGCCTCCAAGGGGAGGCTGCAGCAATTGTGAGCTTGAATATCAGTCTGGGTGCAGGTGGGTTGGTTAACTCAGATGTGCATTAGTAATTCACTACATTTTATTTAAGAAATAACCCAGATAATCTTGAACATGGGGAAGGAGGAGCTGGCCATAGGGATGCTGCCAGGAAGTGTATTAGGATGGTGCTAGATGTTTTTTAAAGGTCCCTTACAACTCAGACTGTTCTGTTCTATGCTGCTACACTGGTGTCTCTGGATTTTGTGCTTGTATGTGACCACTGAGCGTGCAGTGAAAAGCTGGTGGCTGATTTTGCTCCAGTCTCCTGCCTGTACTGGTATCCTGCAGTTCAAAAGGGTTTTCCAGCCTTGATTTTACCTGCTGGGATAGATAATTAGGTATTATACTGTAACTGCTCCTAACAGTGATGTTTCATGTGCTACCCTAGAAGGTCACACAGACTGTTTGCACACGGAGGCATGGGTAAAATCTGTCCCCAAAAGCTTGCCCAGACTCTTCACAGGCTCACTGCAGTTTTCCCTTCAAGAGCAAGGTCATGGCTGGCAGCATTGCCTGGAATAGATAGGGCAGCAGCATGCTGGCTTTTTGGCATCATCCGTGGTCCATGAACTTGCCTTGGAGCTGGAGCTCAGAATAAATGTGATTACTGAGCCTCCAGTTCTCAGAGGAGCTGTGGATGATGCTCTGCCTCTCTCTGCTCCTGTTCCCATTACAACTGCAACATAAGGCTGCCTTTTCTGTCCCTTCCAGTTCTGCTGTCACTATATGCACTTTGATTTTCTTACTTTTTTTTTAAACTGGGGATTCTCTTCCTATTTTGTTAGCATGATTTTCCTTACACTCTTCTCTATTTGGGGTTGTGGGGGAGGAAGTGACTCAGCCTTTCCCCTGCTCTGATTTGCACAGTCATCCCTTGCTGGCTTTGCCGAGGTTTTCCTTGAGCACCTCCCGTTATGCTTGCTTCATTCATCAGGAGCCTGCCTGCCTCCTTGCTGCACGTTTCAGCTGGGAAGGGTACAGTGGGGGAGGATAAGACTTCGATAAAAGCTTTCGCTGTGCCAGGAGGAGTGTAAAGCAGCAAGGAGCACATGCTGCCAGACCTGTGGCAGCTCCATGTCTCCTCTCTGCTCCTTGTCCATATGGACATGTGTGGAGGAAGGTCCAGCCAAATGAAATTTTGAGGGCTAGCCTGGTCGTACTATAAAATAAAGAAGAAATTTGATGTCATGGATGCAGCCAGCACTGCTGAAGGATGCTACACTCGCCTAGCCACTGATGGGAGAGGTCACTGTGGATGATGGATGAACAGTTATGCTCACTTCATGCAGGACTGCTGCCAGGTTGCCTTTCATGGCAGAGCTGAACCAGCAGCTAAATACCGGGGGGGACACACTGCTTGCTCTCCGCAGGCTTTCAGACACTGCTGCTCAGCCAGGGAGTCACTAAATTGTCTGCCACTCTAAGCAATACCAGACATTTGGCGTGCCATGTTTTATATAAAAATACAGTGCATTAGTTTCAGGTTAATTATCCTCCTACCCTGGAAGCCAGCACAGCTGACAGCAAGCTCTGCTTCTCTCTAAAGGGGAGAAGGGAAAATAAAAAGAAGATGAAACTCCCAAGACCCCAGAATCCTTCCTTTCCCCTCCAAAACCTGGAGGCTCAAACCCTGAAAGCAATTTATATATGCTCAGGAAATTCCAATGTGCACCTCTTATTCCTTCTTTTTATAAAGTTGTTGGAGTGGGATTTGTCTTTGTCTCAAATTATTCTTCTCTCAAATTATCACTTTCAGGAGAAGTAATTTGTGTGTGTGATGGGATCCATGCTGAGGATGGATGGGATCCAATAGCACCAAGGATTGGAGTCCTGTATGTGAACCTTCATCATGACTGTGTTGTGTCACAGACTTGGGAAGAACTGAAAAACAAGGCTTTTTGGCATGGCGGGAATTAGTCTTATGTCACGGAATCAGTGCCAGGAGAGCTTTTAATAACTTGCTAGGCCTAGACCAAGCTTCTGCTTGACTGCTGCCCCTCTAGGGTACCTCCAAGTACATAGGAGCTACATGGGAGTCCTCATATTGAACAGACTCATGCTGGTAGCAAAGGTATCTCATTGAGAACTCCCAAATAGGTCCTTGGCTAGCACAAAATATTGGGGTAGGGAGCACAGAGCCCAGGACTTGGAAGTTGTGTCCTATCTCTTTTTTGTCCAGTTCAGCCTGATGTTTCTGGAGAAGGCCTGGTAGCCTTGCAGGAGACAGTTTTCACCTGTCCCTCACATTATGTACCTTCTCAAGGAGGTCTTTGCCATGGAAAGTGAATGGAGGATGCTCTCTCCTGGTGGTGCCAGCCATAAATGCACAAGGGAAAAGGCTGGTTGGAAAGATGATGGAGGCACTTTGGAAGGAAGCACACTCTTTGGACTGATAGCCAGCAGATACAGTGGTACACTGGTGGGTATGCTGTGGATTAAGCTGTCTCTAGTAAGTAAATATAAACTTTGAGAATTTCCAAGTATTTTTATAAGAAACCTCAGAAAACTATGCCAATTCCTTCTTGTAATGCCCATGCCAAATTACACTTATTCTTTGAGTCCCTCGGTCCTTGCCCTAGGCCGGCCTGTTGCAGCATACAGAGTGTGGCTGACTAGGAACATCATGTTGTCTTTTCTGTCCAGTTCTGGCTGTTGTGAGATGATACAGGTATTCAAATCCAATGTTATGCTTTAAACTTCAGTTGTGATAAGGTGGTGGCTGATACAAAAAAAACTGTAATTGAGGCATTGTGAAAGTTTAGCAGCTAAGGTGAATATTTGTGTGGAGGTGTAGGGTGTGCTGGGAAACCTGAAGCTGGTCATCACCTAGATACCCAGCTTGAGTTTGATTTGCTTCTGTTCTTTTTCATTCTCTTTTAAGAAATCCAACCACATCATGAGCTTGTCAGAGGACATTAGTTAACTAGTGTGTTGGTTGTATGGCATCCGGTGGCATGACTCTCAGATCCGTCTAACTGGATGTCAAGAGGTGGATGTGTTGGCAAGTCCTTCACTCCATCCCTTAATTTGTCTGGTATTCTCCGTGTGTCCATATGTATGACACTGAGACTGGCTAGAAGTGTCAGCCAGTAAAGCCTTCCTTTGCCTCTCTCCATAGGCTAATAAGCCTCAGGCTGTAATTAGTCACTTATTTCATTAATTCTATCTGTTTATCCAAAGTGTGCTTCCAGCTTCTCTCTTATCAGGTCTTTTCTACATCATCTAGTGACATGAATGATAACCCGTAGCCTCATCCTTGCAGCATCTATTCTCAGCTCAGGCCATATTAGTTCTCTTCTGAGCGTCCCTGTCTATTGATTAAAGCATTAGGAAGAATGTCAGCTTTGAAGCAATGGGTTTGATTAGCCAATTATTTTAACAAAAAAGCAGTGAACTTTGATTAAAAGTACATGAGGAACTGTAGCTGCTGGTTTTTAATGTGCTGGAGGGAGGTTGAAGTACATCACCAAATGAGAGCATCGGTCAGGAAGCTAATGAGGAGAGTTTGGAGGCTAAACATGAACCTTGTGCATGAGGTCTTCTGCATGACCTAGGAGTATGGAAAACTATTTGTGTATTTTTAAGGGGGGCTGCTGGTTTTTGGCTTGTGAACTGTTGTGAGTGTGGGAACCTCATGGTTAAATGACACATGTAGAGAACAGCTGAGTTTATAGGATGTTCTTTGTGTGGAACACTTGGTTTAACTTGGATCAGTCAGTGAGTGGTGTACTTATGTCTTGGAGGACTTCACGCATTCATAGAATCATGCAATCCTAGAATGGTTTGGGTTGGAAGGGACCTGTGAGACCATCTAGTTTGAACCCCCTGCCATGGGCAGGGACACCTTCCACTAAACCAGGTTGCTCCAAGACCCGTCCAAACTGGCATTGAACATTTCCAGGGATGAGGCAGCCACAGCTTCTCTGGGCAACCTGTGCCGTGCCAGTGCCACTCTTCACAGCCAAGAATTTCTTCCTAATATCTAATCCAAAGCTGCCCTCTGTCAGTGTGAAGGCATTCTGCCTTGTCTTGTCACTCCACCTAAGTCCCTCCACAGCTGTCTTGGAGCCCCCTTCAGGGCTCCTCAGGGCCTCTTCTTCTCCAGGATGAACCGCCCCAGTTCTGCCAGGCTGTCTCCATGGCAGAGGTGCTTCAGTCCTTGGAGCATCTCCATGGCCTCCTCTGGACCCACTCCAGCAGCTCCATGTCCTTTTGATGCTGGAACTGGAAGCAGCACTGCAGGTGAGGTCTCATCAGAGCAGAGGTTGGAGCATTCATCAGCTGGCTTGTGGGTAAAGCCTCCTGGTATCAACACAATTGAGTGGGCTGGAAACGTGAGGCTTCACAAGAGCATCTCATGCTGTTGCTTGTTGTTTGGGTTGCTCTGAGGATATGATGTGGGTTGTAGGGGCAAGTGGGAGTATTGTTGAGGTGTTCAGAAAGAAGCTTAGAAAAAAATGTGTAGACTTCAGTGGAAGAGTGTCTGCCTCCTCTGTTAAGAAAAGCAAGTGTCTTTGGGGAATTTGAGGTCTGATTCAAATCATTGCCTAGAGGGAGACCCTAAAACCCAAGCAATAGGTGACTGGTTTCTGTGTTCTGGGTTGGAGGTTGAGCCTCAGTATTGGATGGCCAAATCAGAGACAGGCATATGATGGCTCTTGTGTGGTGCAGATGGGGAGGAAGAGTGAAGAGGAGGTCAGGGCTGTGAGCAGATCCTCTTCATTGGTCTGTCTTTCCTGTTTGATTGTTCTGGTATCAGACATCTGGATGTGAGCTCTGCCCAGCCCCTGCTCTGGGGCTCTAGCTGGGGCTCTTTCTAGTCTTTGAGCCCTGAGGCTGCCAGGATGGGCAGAGCTAATAGAAAACCATCCAGGAAGAAAGAAATATATAAGAAAAAGCTTCTGACTCCCTTTATACAGGAAAAAGTACGTACATACCCTGTACGGCACTCGCTGCGTGAAACCATCCCCTTTGCCTCCTGAAGCAGGCAACTTTGCTCACTGTGTGTGCTTGTTGTGTACTTAAAATAGTATAGAGTCATAGAATCATTAAGGTTGGAGAAGACCTATAAGATCATGAAGTCCAACCGTTAACCTGCCACTCTGCTGTCACTCAAGTGCCAAATCCCCATGGTTTTTTTAATATTTCCAGGGATAATAACTCCACCATTTCCCTGGGCAGTCTGTTAAATGCTTTATAACCTTTCCCGTGAAAATTTTTTTCCTAATATCTAATCTAAACCTCCCCTAGTGCAACTTGAGGCCATTTCTCCTTTTCTTGTTGCTAGTTGCCTAGGAGAAGAGACTGATCTCCACTTCTCTACAACACCCTTTCAGGTAGCTGTAGAGAGCGATGAGGTCAACCCTGAACTACCTCTTCTTAAGGCTAAACAAACCCAATTCCCTCAGCTGTTCCTCATACAGCATGTGTTCTAGGCCTTTTATTAGCTGTGTTGCCCTTGGCTGGACTCGCTCCAGCACTGCAATGTCCTTTTTAAAGTGAGGGGCCCAAAACTGAATACTGTGACCTCACCAGTGCCAAATCCCGGGGGATGCTCACTTCCCTAGTCCTGCTGGCCATGCTCTTCTTGACACTTGAGCTTCACATCAGCCTGTTGCCTCTCCTAAAGGTCAGCCTGGACTTCAGGCCACTGCTGGGAAGAAGTTTCTTTTGGTTTTGATTAAGCTGGAAGTAAAACCTAGTCACTTTGTCCTGGAAGTTCAGGCTAGGGGAACATCTAGGCAAGTCTCTCGAGTTATTCTGGATTGAAGTAACCTCTGGAGGTCCTCTGGTCCAGCCCTCTCTGCTCAGCGCGGAGCCAACTTCTGTGTCAAACCTGCCTGCTCAGGGCCTCAGGCTGAGTCTTGGTGCTGTTTCTAAGAATGGAGCCTTCACACCCAGATGACACACTTGAGTCACACATCGAGTGCTGAACCACAGCTCAAAGTGAAAGAATTTTCTAATGTCCCATTGGAGTTTCCAAAGCTGCAGTTACCAATCTTCAGACCTGGAGCTGAGCAGCTGCTGTGATTTGCTGCTGGAGAGAGCTTTCTGCTCCCATTCTTTTCCATGCCCCTGGCATTTTTCTGTTGGGTTTCTCAGCTCCTCGAGGCATCATCACTTGCTAGCAAGGCAGCAGTGCATGTGTGCCTGTGTGTACTGAGAAGGCTTATTGCCAGCTGACCTAATTATTGTAATCTTGCTCTTCCCTAGATAGTGCAGGTTTCCTTGGCTCTCAGTAGGCTTCCTGGGTTTTTCCAAGCTGCTGTTTGATTTATCATCTGTTTTTAAATAATATTATTCATTTGCTCAGTCTAGGTAAAGCCAGAGAATAAGGTTTGTGGCCAGCTGGAGTGTAATACTTGTGAACTGCCTTTCCAGCTCTGGTGACTCTCCTGCTGGGTTTGGTGGTCCCTGCCTGCCAGACTTTTCAGGCAGACCCCCTGCAGGGTTTTCTTACAGCCCTGCACTTCATCACAACTCCTCCCTCTTCCCCCTGTCCTGATTGTACACATACACACTCTTCACTGCAGAAATCCTCTAGCTACTAAAGTTAATGGGTGAAAATTGTGCAGTGCCACTTCCTGCCCAGCTCTTGAATGCAGAGTTGTTCCCTATCCCATTTTTTATCTCCCTATTCCAGTATTTTTTTTCCCTATCATGCTCTTATTTCCTAGCCTATTTTTCCTTCCTTCTGTCCTCCCTGCTGCAGATTCTCCCTTCTCTATCTGCCTCTTTTTCCTGTTCATGATGAGTTTATTTGACTACAGATATAGGCCAGGTACCTTTTAGAGGTGCCAAATTATTTTTTCAGCAAGACAGGGATTTGCAGCATGTTAACAGGATTTCACAGGTACTTTAGTATTAAAAATGTAAAGCCTGGGAGAGAAAAAGGCCCAAAATCCAACCCAAAACCAAAACTCTGCAATTTGGGGTGAGTTCTCCCGATTCATAAACTTAATTTTCTTGCTGAAAGTTGTGGTTGGGATTTATCCCCGTGCTGTCTGAAAGCCTCTGCAGTCCCCATCAGGCAGAGAATAACCTGACATAACGTGCTGCCTCCTTGCTGGAACAGGGCTTATTGCTAAGCTTCCCTGTTGAACCACCTGATGGGATCAACAGAGTTTAGCAGCACCGCAGGGGCTTGGTGGCAGAGGGCTTGGAAAACAACAGGTCAGCAGCATTATCCTGAGAACCTGTTTTGTTTTGGGGTTTTATGCCCTTGTCCAGTGCAAGATGCGGTTTGACCTGAAAGGGAGCAGGAGAGCATGCAGCAGGCATGTGAGCATCAGCAAGGCTGTGTCTGCGTTGGAGTTTCTGCAGCCCTGTGTGCTTTCTTCCACAGTGCCTGTTAGTCTCCAGAGAGTAAATATTTTCTCCTGGGGCAGGGCAGCCGGTGGAGGAGCTGCTTCACGGGCTGCTGGGAGGCATTGCTGGGAGGATAAAGCCTGAAAGGACTGGCACTGGGACTGTGCCCTGTATTGCACCTTGCCTGCAGAATTGGCACTGCAGCAGTGCTCCTTCTGTTTGGAGGAATGTGGGTTCCCATTTTCCTTATCTTCTTTTTTTTTTTAACGACTCGTGAATTTTCCTGAGGTTGCTATAACTTTTGAGCATATAAGTGAATTACAGTAACACTTTAAATTGTGTCTTCTCTTTCAGAGCCCTGCTGCATCCTTTGGGTGGGTGCCCCAAGTTATCCTCAGGTATTCTGAATTATCCTCAACATCAGACCATAAAACAAATGCTTAATGCTAACCTTTTTTTTGGGTTAATTAGCCTGTAGAAAAGCCATGGTACTAAGGATAGTTATGGGCATAAGAGGGTTTTTAGCTGGGTTCAATGAGAACAGATATTTTGGTTTTGTTAAAACAGGAACAAAATAATGCAAAGTCCCATTTCAATCCAAAATGAGGTCTGTCTTTAATTATTTTACACCATAATGGAGAGCTGCAGAAATTTGCCACATGGTATGTCACCAGGAAATAAAAGTCCTTTGTTTAAAAATACCAAATCCTAAAAAAACAGCAAAAGAATTTTTTCAGTGTTTTCTTTCCAGTGTTTGGCTGCAGTGACTTGACCAAAACTATTTAAAATTCACCGAACCAAAGCTGGACTGCTGGCAAACAAGTGATTATTAAAATTTTTGTTGTTATGATAGGTTCAGCCTTTTTGCTTCTGCAAAGGTGGATTTGGTTCCTTGGGTGACTGTGGCAGGGAGAAGTATGATCCGTGTCCCACACTGGAGGGGACATGTGGGGCTTGAGGGCCAGGTGTCAGCTGTGGTTCCTGGTGCTGGAAGGCCTTGAGCTGTTTCATGGTATCATGGACATGTGGGAATGCTCACCAGCAGCAGGGTGTCCCTATGGACTGGGAGTCCCCAGCAGCAGCAAAGGTTGTTCCAAGGTATAACACCAGCACAGGTTGCCCAGAGAGTTGGCTGCTGCCCCATCCCTGGAAGTGTTCAAGGCCAGGTTGGGCAGGGCTTGGAACAACCTGGTCTGGTGGAAGGTGGCCCTGTCTATGGCAGGAGAGTTGGACTGGATGGCCTTTAAAGGTCCTGTGCAACCCAGACCAGATGGTTCTGACAGCTCTAGCAGGAGTGGGGAAAGCCTGCCCCAAGCCCCAGCATTCTGTGTTTATATTGCCATTCTTTGCATCTTGCTCTGAAGGCTTCAAGTCCTGCATTAACTCAGGGCTGGGTGTGAGGTTCGTTTTCTTTATCATTCATATTGAATTGGTGGATCATAAAGATTCCTGAGAAGGATATCCCTGACTTGTGCAGGCATCTAAAAGCTGGCAGTGATGGGCCTCTACCTTCAAGGCCCTTTAATGTGAGATACCATCTAGGTATATAGCATTGTACAGTCTCATGATTAATAAAATTTTCCCTTACCTCTTTTCTTGCCTTGTTTTTTAAAAGCTATATAGTTTGGGCTCTTTGTTTGTATCTCTGAAGTTGAAGGTATATGAATAGCAGCCATCCTGCTATGAAGTTTCTGCTGAAACTGCTGGTGCTGCTCCCCTTTGCTGCAATTACAGCACGCCTGCCATGATCTTGTTATGCTTAACTTTGGGGCTGTTAACTTTGGGGGCTGTTAATCCTTGGGTGTAAGCAGAGGTTGGCTGGTGCAGGGGGGTCCAGGAAGGGACCTTCTCAGATGCTGATGTTGCCTGGCATGAGCTCCTTCAGTCCCTACAACAGTATTTGGTGGGGCTGCCACATGGTGGAAAGTCATCATAGTCATTCATGATGAACATGAAGAACACTTCAACAAAAGAATAAAAGTTTGTGTAAAAGTTGTTTCTGGTTGTGTTTCTGTGATGCCCTCATGCCTACAAGTCCCCTAGTCACTGGGGTGGGATCAGTCCTAGGCATGGTTGCTGGGTTTTCCACTGCAAGTGGAGTCTTGGGGTGGACACAGCTGTCCTGAAAGATGGATCCTATTGGTCTTTGATGTTTGCAAGTGGTCCTCCAGTCAAACTTACCAAAATAAGTATTTCTGACACTGTCCCTGGCCAGACTGTGTTTGTGGAGAAAAACCTTCTCTTGATGCCTTCTTGACCTGCTTTACCTAAGGTGCGCGATGTGAACTCAGGGCAGTCACCAAGGCCCAATTTCTTATGTTCATCAAAGACCTGCTGGATATGTCATGCCTTCACTGCAGTAGCACCTTGAAGCTCCAAGACCTCTTCTCTCTGAGCAAGAAGGGAAAGGCAAGCATTTAGGATAAGTCCTAATAGAGCTTAGGTTTTACAGGAGGGGGGAGCAAGGCATGGTGGAAGAGCCAGTGACACATGCCAATCAAACATGCAGTGTATTGCATGCTTGGGTCCGTCATGGATGCAGTAGTTGGAGCTCAGGGATATTTTAGGACAAACTTGAGTTTCTTGTCTTCAGTACACTGACAGCAGTGCTGGAACTCAACAGGACATCCTTGCAGTACCTGAAGGGAGCCTACAAGAAAGATGGAGAGGGACTATTTCCAAGAGTCTGTGATGACAGGACAAGGAGGAATGGCTCCAACCTGTAAGAAAGTAGGTTTAGAGTAGATACTAGGAAAAAATTATATAGTGAGGCACTGGCACAGGTTGCCCAGAGAAGTTGTGGCTGCCCCATCCCTGGAACTGTTCAATGCCAGGTTGGATGGGCCTTGGCGCAGCCTGGTCCAGTGGAAGGTGTCCCTGCCCATAGCAGGGAGAGTTGGAACTGTATGATCTTTAAGGTCCCTTCCAACCCAGACCGTTTTAGGCTTCTGTGATCTGAGACCTGGGGTTAGCATAAGGGACTGGAGTCAAGAACACTGACAGCAGAGCATGTTAGGAAAATAGGGTTGCTGGATCCCAAGGCTGTCTTGATGTGGGCCAGTCATCTCAACAGTCGTTGCTGCCAGTGGAGGTAAATAGACACTCCCAAAGCTTATGTTCATCTCCAAACGGTTTACTAGTCATGTCCTGGAAGTACCTATCTCTCTGTTTGCTTTGTATTACTGAACACTTCCCTGTCCTGCTCCTGCCTGCTGGGACTCAGCTGAGTCACACTGCTTCATTTACCTTTTATTGATCAAACCCAGATGTGTCCTGGGCAATAAACGTAGCTGTGCAAGTCTTTGCAGCATCTTTACACCCTGGAGTTCAGGAGACTGCTCTTCCCATCCCCACTGCTGGCTTCTTGTCATCCCTCACTTACTGAGATTTAGGGGGTATAAGGAAAGGGGGAGTGGGGTCACCCAGGAAGGGCTTTTTTTGGGAGATGTGTGGCAATGTTGCTGGTGCAGAGCGTCAACAGAGCGATAGTCTGCGGGCGATTGCAAAATAATGCACTTCAGGCCTCAAATAGGATTCTGGTGGCTGGCCAGTAACTCCCAAAAATTCCTGTCTGGGGAGGTGCTTTGCCTGGTATTTTTGGGCTGGTTCCCTAAAGGACATGTTTTCCTGGTGTATTGGTTCAAGCTGCCTCATGAGCTGCTGGAAGGAGCTAAAAGCTGGGAATGGATTTGAGAGGAGCGTTAAGCTTCTGGGCTTGGTCCATGCTGCTTGAGCAAAGCGAAGCTTGGGGAGGGTC
>NW_008672957.1:17701-27907 GCF_000695815.1 Acanthisitta chloris
TGTGCACAGGGGAGCCCATCCCTGCCACACAGCAGCATCCCTGGTTTTGGTGGGGATCCTTGATGGGTGCTGTGGTGCCTGTGCTGTGTCATGTCCCTTCCTGGGGCAGCTGTTGGGAGCCCAGTGCAATGCCCGTGTCCATCTGTGGATTGCATTTGCTCTCCTGGCTGGATAACTGTGTGGGAGAATGTGGCAGGAAATTCTTGTAGGCTGAAAAAAGGATTTAGGGTCTGCAAGTGCATCTAGGAAAAATTATTTTTAGGAAGAAATTCTTGACTGTGAGGGGGATGAGGCACTGACACAGGCTGCCCAGGGAAGCTGTGTCTGCCCCATGCCTGGAAGTGTTCAGTGCCAGGTTTGACTGGGCTTGAAACATCCAAGTGAGAATTGCTTCTCCATAATACCATCACTTTGTTAGGTGGAAACTGTCTTTGGATCTTGTCCAGTCCACGTGTTTGGGAGCAGGAGCTAAGGTGGACACTGCAGCCAGCCCCAGATGAAGGGAAGGTTTTGGTAACCAACTCACTCATGTGTCAAAAAGCTGTACGTAATTGTGCGAGGGTCAGACACCTTGCTGGGGTTTGTGCTGGGCTGTGTCCTTCTCGCCCCAAGCAGAAGGTTAAACAAGTTGGCAGGGCACAGGGAATGCCACTCATGGCTTTTTCCCTGTCTTTGCAAGCAGTTGCAGCTCTTATATGTATATATTTAAATCTGGAAGAAACCAGAAACAGGCACAGTAGTCCTGGAAAACTCAGGTCTTGTGACCCCGATGTCGTGTTCCTTGGTCATCTCTGTGTCACAGTGGACCTTCTCTCATGATGTTGGACACTGACCTTCCATATGTCCCCTTGTGCTTCCACAGGCCTTTGTTTTCCTGCCTCTTTATTATTATTAGACCAGAAGCATTAGAAGGAAGGGACTTCTTTTCCTTCTGAAGGTACAAACCCACCAATGTCTCCAATTCTTGCTCTTTTCCGCTAGAATATTTAGAGGATATCATCTCACAGTGATGCCATGGCTGCTGCTGGTATGGGAACTGATTAGGTCTATGACTGATGGTTCCAGGGTGGCCATGGTGGAAAAGCCAATCTGCTGCTTCTTTTATAACTTAAACATTTGAATGCTGTTCAGGTTCCAGAGGCCAGCTTGGGAAATTTTATTTGTTTGTGGGTGTTGTTGAGTGGGATTTTTTAGGAGTTGGGTTTTTTTAGAACTGAAGGTAATTAAAGATTCAGAAAATCTCTGAAGATACTCATCTGTGCATGGAGTCTTTCAGATGAGTTTAGCTAGCTTCAAGAGGGCATGTTAAGTTAGTTTCCACTTTCCTTTGCAACATGGCAGAGGTTTACTGGATGATTTTTCTTTTAGTTCCAGTTGAGCAACTCAAGTCAGGCAGAATGCAGAGAGATTCCCTGTGAGTGAGTCAGCCCCGGGCCATAGGGAATTGTCTTTCCTTCAGATTTGCTCCTTGCTTTGCTCGTGTAACCAACATCACCAGAGCTGAGGCTGGTAAGGAATGTTTGCCTTGGTTGGAGCAGCAAGAACCCAGGGAAGATTTGCCAATGGTAGACAAGGTGTCTGATGCAAAAAGCATCCTGCGTCCTCATTCCTATTTCATTGTTCAAAAATGTTGAACTTGGGACGCACCTGAAGCTTTCCTGTCTCAAGCTTTGTTGCATAGAAGAGCTTCATTTCCAAAATGAGGAGAACCATGATGAAGGGAAGGACTTGTTGGGGATGGAGGCAAGATTCCATGAGAATGGGAACCTCGTGAGGTTCAGCAAGACCAAGTGCAAGGTGCTGTGTCTGGATCCTCACTATCAGTCCAGGCTGGGGGATGAACAGATCGAGAGCAGCCCTGCCAAGAAGGACTTGGGGGTACTGTTGGATGAGAGGCTGGGCATGCCCTGGCCATGTGCACTGGCTGTCCAGAACCCACCTGTGTCCTGAGCTGATGCCCATCAGTGTGGGCAGCAGGTGAGGGGGGGATTCTGCCCTTCTGGCTCTGCTCAGGTGAGTGTGGTGAGGCACTGGCACAGGTTGCCCAGAGAGGTGGTGACCACCCATTCTTGGAAGTATTCAAGGCCAGGCTGGACAGGTCTTGAAGCAGTCTTGTCCAGTGGAAGGTGTCCCTGCCCATGGAAGGGACGGGTAGGACTAAATGGCCTTTAAAAAATTCTTCCAACCCAAACCAAATCTCTGATCCTATGATTCCTGGGGCGGAGGACCAACTGGTTCCTCCTGGCATAAATTCCACCCTCCATCTTTCTAGAGTGACAGCTCCAGCATTTTGGCTGGTGGCCAAGGTATGTCCCCTGCATGCTGCTAAAATCCAGTGTACAGGCACAAAAATGCATTTTGCCAGAAAACTGTGAGCATGATTTAATAGGGATTAAGCAGCTTCCATGCCTGCTCTGCTACTGACCAGGGGATTCTCTTCACGCCCCATCCCTCCCTGCTGGCAGCCACCAGTGGGATGGATTACTTCAACAGGTTGACATCTCAACTTAGAGTTAGATGTGTCTTTTAGGATTACAGGGCTTTTCACAACCCGAGTACCCATTATATTGCCTGGGTGCCTGGAAAGAAAAGACTTCCTTTCTGGTTGTGGTTTTCCTTCAGTTATTTACAAAAGATGGTACGTGGTGGCTGGCACTGGTACACGAGCACATGGATGAAACATCCACTCACAAAGTGTATGGACCAGCTCAATTACTGTGATACATTTATTGAGGATATGGGCTGTGCTCTCTGCCTTGCAGAGTGCTGCCTGCATGGGGAGTTTTGCACTCTGGCTGTTGCTTCCATGGCATCAGGGCTTATCCCCTGGGATTCTGGAAGAGCTGCCTAAAAAGAGGTGTGGATTGCCTGAGGATCACTACTTGCCATGTGCATCTTAGAGGGGCTCAGGCACATGCATGGTATACAAGTGCAAGCTCTTCTGGCACAAAACATTCTTTGTTCGTGTCTTCTAGCATAATCTCTGCAGCCATCCTACCCAGCCTGCCCGAGTGATGGCATGTGCTCTCCAAGGAGAAACAGTGCAGCACCAGATACCTTGGAGCATGTGTGAAATTGCATTTTTTTGCCATTTCTTCAAATATTCATAATAATTATTCCATATTTTTATTTGAAAATATTTTCATTGTAAAGGTGAGAAATAACAAGGATAAGATGTAATGTGGGCTCTTGTTCTGATAACCTTTAGTAGAAGCAGGGGAATGTGAGAGTGAATTTTGCCAGACTTAAGTCACAGTTTGTAGCATCAGCCAATGTAAAATAGGTTATAAAACTCAGGCTGTTCATGTTTCAGGGTTTGGTGGTTGGAGGCTTTTTATGACCTGTTTCAGATTTTATATCTAGAAATGCTGATGTATTTGCATGTATTGAATTTGTGTAAAAATCTGGGGACAGGCAGCATGCCTTACTATTGTGCTGCAGCCAGAGCGATGCTCCAGCAGTCTCCTTGCCCTGGCATCCCATGCAGTGGATCACGGGGTGAGCCCATAAACCCACCTTCATTCCCCTCATGAAGTTCAGACAGTGGCTTTCTTAGTTGCATCCTGGTTTTTTCATTTCTTTTTCCTAATAACATCCATCCCAAGCCAAAGGTAACATCTTTCCCCAGGCAAGACAGCCCATCTGGTGGAAAACGACTTCAACCTCATGCACAGATTTGACACACTAAAAGACTTTGTGTTTCTAAATGTGATGTGGCTTTGGTTTTGTTTAAAAAGAAGAAAAAAATAAAATCCACTTCCCAGCCACAAAGAACTGCTTGTTGGAGGGAAGCAAGCTACATAATAAATGTTGTCTGCATGAAAATGTGGGAGTTCTGGCTTTCTGGTTATTCCTCTCCCTTCCTTGCAGGATCACCATGTCAAGGTGGCTGTTTTGGGTTAGATTCTGCAGCACTTGGTTATCTCCTGGCTCGCTCTTTCTTTTATCACCCATTTATTTCTGTGTTTGTTTTAATGGCTCTGTTTTAAAGCACCATGGCATTTGCCTGCTGTATTCCATGCCGGGCTTATGAATGGCACTGCAGTGTGGCAGCTGTTGGGCTCCTGTCCTGTCACTTGGGATTTTCTGCATCACCAGGTACCAGACACCAGACCTGAGACTGGAGGGATGATGAAATATATCAGATGCTCAGCCAGCCATGTATGCATCAATATCTGAAGAGCCCAAGGCTATCTCCAGCAGCAGCTGCTCAATGTACTTTTTTCAAAGGTGTTTACATTTTAATTAGAAAACTATCAGATCCAGGATATGATGATTTACATTTCTGTGCTTGATGTTTTGGCATCTGGAAGCATACTGGTTTTGGAGCAGGAAATCCAGACCAGACGTGATGCTTTGTGGAGATACAGCAATACCTGGTTGTGGGGAGTCACAGTTCATCTCAATTGCTTTTATTTTCCATAGTAACCGTTCCTGTGGCTTGCTGTATATGAGAGATGTCTGCCAGCAATAAAGATAAACTGCTCTTCTCATTCTCTGTGATGCTCTCACTGCTTTAGATAGACACATTGCTAATTACTTGTTGTTGGAAATGGGCTGAATTAGGAGAGAGAAAATATTGCTGCAGAAGGAGCTCATTAAAAGGAGATGCTGGGAAGTGAGCCGGCCTCCTGCTGGCTGTGCCCCTGCTGATAGCCAAGAGTTCAAGGCCCCAGACACAGACAGTCAAAGGTCCTTCTGCCTGTGCTGCTGCCTGAGTGTGAGCTGGTGGATGGTTATTTACAGAGTTGAGGTGCACAGACTTGAAAGAGCTGACAAGAAGCAGATAGGAAGTAGAAGGGTAGTCCTGCATCAGCTGCTCTGCCCTGGTCTGTGTAGTCAAAACACTCTTCACCTACCAGATCTGGGGCTGAAGGGACTTCCTTGCATGTGCACACTGTGTGCTTCAGGAGTGGCTTTGGGAAGCCTGACTTGGAGTCTTGGTGGGCAGGCAGTGTGAGGGAGGTGATGATGGAGGGTTTTTACCATGTGCTGTTCCTCCCTAGCCAGCCCCAGAGAGGCACTGAGCAGAAGAGGGTGTCATCTCATCCTGGATGTCTCTCACCACCTGGACAAAGTGATGTAGGGGTGATCACTGTAGGAGCAGAGAGCGAAGGGATGGGACTTATGAGCTGGACATGAGATATGAAAGTTCATGTTTGTTGCTTATGAGGCAGGACTTGGTGGCTGGGCCTGGACTGGAACCTCTCTCTGGGTCTCACTGGGGGTCTCTTCAGTTTGGTTTTACCATCATCCCATGTAGCACAGATAAGTAAATCTGTGGGCTGCTGGGGTGCTTCTCAGTTCGTGTCCTAAGTGTCTCAGAGCAGAAGGGACCTGTCACAGCAGTATTTAAAATATTATTTGTTATAAACTCACAAGGGAGAGCAAGCACAAGGGATGCTGGACATGTAACTACAGAAGACTCTGGAAGGAGTTAGCTCCATTGGTATGTGAAGAACTTGCACTGCAGTTGCCTTTTATAGGAAGCATCTCTTGTTCCTAGAAAAACCTGGAATGATAAATCCCATGTGGTAAGACAAAAGCTTTCAGGGAACTGTCAGGGTAGCTCTGTAGCCTGTCACATCCTGCTTCTCTGGCAGCTGGCCTGTGGTGGCATTTCTGGAGAGTAAATCTACAGAGAGACTCTCTGTGTATTCCTCCTGCCTTACTTTGGAATCATGGAGGAATAGAGGATTGGCTTGGGAACTTCTTCAGTGTTTAACGAGGTTAAGTAAGGAAGAGACATGACTTTTCCAACTGGGATGCAATAAGTGAGTCATTTAAGCCCGTATCTAAACAGCTGATGCCAGGTTGTTGGAATGATGGTCTGGACACTTGCCATTTGTTGAAATTTGGTGGTGGTTGGCTCTTTTGATAAACAATTTTCAATACATACACCTAAATCTGGAGAAGGTTGATGCATGAAGTAGTTCTGTCTGAACTCTGTATTTTATAGTTCTTTCCCAATCACCTTACCTAGGTGTTAGCATCAAGTATTAGCTCCTGGCAGTGTAGTCGTCGGGTAAATTGGCTTTTGCATGTGACAGAGTGGTGTTCCTGTTTCTCTTGTCTCTGAAGGCCACAATCTTCAAAGAAACTTGTCACATGTGCAAAAGCATTTTAGGCTTTCAGCATCCATCCAAGGGAAGCAAAACACTGGCAAAAGCAACCTCTTTATTTTGTGTCCTTCGCTGATGCTCTTCCATGTTGGACCTTGGGTAGGAGCAAGGTGTGCGGTTGGTTAGGATGTTGATTTGTATTGCTGAATTGGAGCAATAACTTGCTTGCACTTGGGTCACAACAATCCCTTGCAGTGCTTCAGGCCATGGACAGAATGACTTGAAAGCTGTCTGGTGGGAAAGGAACCTGGGGGTGCTGGTCAGCAGTGAGCTGGCGTGTGCCCGGGTGGGCAAGAGCAGCCATGCTTTACCAGCAATAGTGTGGCAGAGGACCAGGGCAGTGACCATCCCCCTGTGCTGGGCACTCAAGAGGCATCTCGAATCCTGGGGTAATTTCTGGACCTTTCACAACAAGAGAGACATTGAGGTGCTGGAGCATGTCCAGAGAAGGACAGTGGAGCTGGGGAAGGGTCTGGAGCACAAGTCTGATGAGTGTCTGAGGGAGCTGGGGGGACTCAGCCTGGAGAAGGAGATGTTCAAGGGGGACCTTCCTGCTTTCTACAACTCCTTGCAGGATGTTGTAGCCTGGTGGGGGTTGGTCTCTTCTCCCAGGTGACAAGTGACAGGACAAGAGAAAATGACCTCAAATTGTGCAGGGGAGGTTTAGGTTGAATATTGGGAGAATTTTCTTGGAAAAAAATGGTTGTCAGGCATTGGCACAGGTTGCGCAGGGCAGTGGTGGAGTCCTCATCCCTGGAGAGATTTAAAAGCCATGTAGATGTAGCACTTGTGGAAGTGGTTTAAAGGTGGGCTTAGTAGTGGGGAGTGGTTGGACTCAGAGATCATTGTGGGCTTTTGCAACCAGAACGATTTTGTGATTCTGTGGTTCTCTAAGACTTGTTTTGGGAAGATCTTTTCATGGGCAGCAGTCTTGCTGACAAGGTTGCCATGTCAGTATGTTTTCCTCACTTCAGGGAATGATGTTTTTATGGTTCTGGAGTCCATGCTCCCTTGAGATGACTGGAGCACAGGTCTCCGGGGAAAGAGCTGCATGAGGCTTCCCTGTGGTGCTGCCTCAACACCACTAGGCTGCTGCAGCCCAGATTTTGGAGAGGTTTTGTCTTGGTGTGCTGGGGAGAGGACGACTGGAGCGAGCATCTTCCCTGGGAGAGAATGTGCATATGGGGTCCTCTAATCCAGACTGCCGCGAACTGTTGGAAATGCATTGCTGTCCTGCCATCTGTTGTCTTCTCATCATGGACTCACCTTTTCTAGCATTTTGTTTCCGAGTTCCACTGTCCTGTTGCCTCCCACACATCTTGTCCAAAATGGGTTCCTTGTCCATTGCTGCTCTTCACCTATCAGACTCAACAGTTGGTTCCACAAATTCAACAAGCCTGGAGCACCTTTTGGGGAAAGGGAATGAACCTATAAATGTCATAAAAAATGCTTGTTCTTTTTATTTGCTGATTAAGGGTAAAACAGTGTAATTGCCATGAACTGTATACTCTTGCTAGAGCAAGAACCTTATTTATATCGCTCTTAATAACATACATTAATAATAATTATACATTACAGTAATGCTGATAATTGCTAAGTTATAATAAGCAGTTTCCAAATCTTCTGACTTTTTCTGCTGATGATTCCTTTTAGTGGTCGTAGTAATGAGCACAGCATGGGCTCCATAGAATAATGGAATCCTAGAATGGTTTGAGTTGAAAGGGACCTTCAAGGTGATCTAGTTCCAACTCTTTTGCCATGGGCAGTGATGCCTTCCACTAGACCAGATTGCTCCAAGTCCCATCCAGTTTGGCCCTGAACACTTTCAGGGATAGAAGAGGTTTGAAAGGCAAGTTTCAGACCCTCAAAACTTACAGACTTCATGCTTTGACAAAGTAGGAGCTAGAGGGAAGAACAGGGAAAAATAGACCTGATGTTGATCTCTATTATCATCAAGGAATATATCTGAGGTCAGGGAATGGGGTAGGAGGTGCTAAGCCAACACAGGTCCAAGGGATCACTGCTCCATGAAGAGCTTTCAAGAACATTTATTTGCTCAGTGTGGGAAGATACCAACTGCTTTGATGCTCAAATGTGAGTTTGGGTTTTTCTTTGAAAACTTCTTACCTGTACATGTTTTGAGGGTGAGGCAAGATGGGAAACCTGCTTTAGGCAGAGAGGTTTCCTAATGCATGGCACCAAGAAGAGCAGGAGACCATCTAGCCTCAGGAACCCTTGGTGCTGTTAATTTTGGAAAGGGAGAGAAGTTTGAGTGTTAATGTAGGGGGTAACTATTTGTGAGTGGACTTGAATTGGTCTGGATCTAGGTGGCTGCTTCCCTGCCCAGTGTAGGGCCAGGAGGAAGGGCCCCGATTTGTGCTCTAAAAACTCTTCATTTTAAAGGGTCAGAGTGCTTGAACCAGGAACCAACTTCTAGGAACCAGAAAGTGCGCCTCTGTAAACCTGTGATCATCTTTGTTTAATTTTCTCAAGCACATTTTATAAATGTGCATTTCACACTTGATGGATTTACATAGAGTGCAGAAATCAATAGGTAACACCTGAAAAAGCCCTGCCTTGAGAAAGCTTTCAGAGGATGGTGAGCAAAACTACACTCACCTGAGCTCTGAGACGTCTGTGTGCAGGCTGGTCGCATTGGGAAAGGCAGTTGCATGGAAACTGGGAGAAACTCATGTAAAATGAGAAATGGGTTGGTTGACAGTCACAGATTGGCAGTGGCTTGGGTGCAGCCAGCACACTGGGATGTCCATGTTGAGCAGCTGATCTCTGTGTCATTATGGGATTCACACCAACTTGGTGCAGACTAATCATATAAAGGTGATTACAGACCATGACTTGTTAATCTTTTTTCTCGTTGTGAGGGTTATATATCAACATCTTGCTGTCTGTGCCTGGGCATCTGCTCCAGGGATTTTTGTGTACAGATAATCCTATCTCAGGTGTACGTGGTAACTTATGACCCGTAGACATAGTGGAGTTTTATTCCTAGTATGTGTCGGTTTTCTTAAGAGAGATTAGATGATACTGCAAGATGACTTGGTTTTAGAGTTTCCTAATTGGTTTTAGAGTTTCTTACTTTCACACACCTCCAATGCGTGGTTTGTGCTGGTTTCGTGGACCTGGTGACTTGTGACTCATTCCTTTTCAGTTTACCATCTCTCTTGTTGCTAATTGCAAAATGTTGGTTAGGCACAGCACTGAGCACCCCAAAAGTGGAGGCATATGTTAGCCCCTCCTCTACTTAACACTTTATCATGGGTGTTCAAGGGGGAACATCCCCAGAGCGGTGCCCTGGGCTTGATTTCCTACAGTGACACCTTCAAAAAAAAACCAATAGGCATAGAAACTTTGAGCTTAGTAATGTGTGGCCCCAGAGGATGGAGAATACCCTCTGACCCCGTTTGCTCCATCCCAAGTGATGCCACTTGTATCATCTGTCCCCAGCCTCATGATGTCATCTCCCCATGCCATCACATGCATCCAGGTCTCATTGGAGCGTCCTATTCTCCCAGGTCTTTCTTTAGCACTTACTGTTTAATAATCGGTGCTTTCCATTTGATAATTGGCACTAATTAGCAAAAAGGGGAGAAGCATGCCCTCCTCCAGGGTTCCACATTCTCTGGGGCTCTTCTTTCTTGACTTATTTCTTTTTACCTTCTCCTTTTTATTACACCACATGATTTTTGTTCAGGAGCTAATGTGTGATATTGATCTACGTAATGAGCCTTTTTGACAGTCTGGGCACATTTGGGAATAATTCCTTGAACATATGAAATCCTTAGGCCAGAACTGCTCGTTCTCGACAGTTTCCAAATGAAGCCACAATTGTTCAGAAGTGACAGATGAGAAAATAGTCTAGGAGCTGGAAATTACATGAGCTGGGAACAGATTTGGGTTTTTTCCCCTCCTTCCTTTCCGGGTGGCACGTGACCGACTTTGAATTTGCTTAGTAATTTTATACTTGTCTCAAACCAGACTGTAAATTCGAGTTCCTGATAAGGAGAGAGCAAGGGATGAAGGCAGTGTGTCCTGAAATTTGTGGGAGCTCCCATGTCTTCTCCCT
>NW_008672957.1:28010-47375 GCF_000695815.1 Acanthisitta chloris
AGAGGAGTGTGGGTCTTACTACAAGACACTGGTCCAAAGCTTAGTTCTTTTCAAATGTGGAATCATAGAATATCCTGAGCTGGAATGGATCACAAGGATCACTGAAGTACAACTCCTGACTCTGCAGAGGATGACCCCAAGAATCACACTGTGTGCCTGAGAGTGTTGTCCTTGAACTCTGGCAGGCTTGGGGCCATGACCACTTCCCTGGGGAGCTGTTCCAGTGCCTGACCACCCTCTGGCTGAAGAACCTTTTCCTAATATCCAACCTAAACCTCCCCAACACAGTTTCACAGAGTCGCAGAATTTCATGCCATTCCCTTGGATCCTGTCACTGGTCACCGGAGAGATTAGCGCTGTGCCCAGCACAGTTTCAGGAACTGATGGTTTCTTTCTTTATGGTGTGATTGGCATTGAGCCCTGGAGCAACAGAAAGGAGGAGAGCATCATAGAGTCCCTACATCTTCTATAGAGTCATTCTCCTGCAGCAAGAGTTTTTAAAAATAATCTTCTCATCTCTGTTTCACCTCCTCCCTGGTTTGTATACAGTCACACCATTGACTCGTCATTATTTACTGCCACCATCTTGGTTGCCCTGGTCCAGTAAGACATGTGAGGCTTTGATCGATTCCCTGGATGTGAATTAAGACATAAGCAAGGTTAGATACTGTTGGTGAGTTAGATTTTATTATTGGTCACACAAGGTGGAGTCAGGGAAAGGATGACAGAAGAAACAGGAAGGGGGAAACTAAGCAAGATTTGTGATGCAGAAGCAGGGATAGTCACCACCATGGATCCAGCTGTGTTCTGATGATCCATAGTCATCTTTTCTTTGGTGGTGCACACTCACGCTCGTGCACACACACACGTACACACACATTCAGAGAGTCTGAATGTTGGTTCTTTCTTATAGGGCTCTGCCAGGGTGCTTGTTGGTCAGGTCCCCTTAAGTTACTGGGTCAGCACATAGTGATTCCCAGTGCGGGCACTAAAGTTTCCTTGTAAATGTCCTGGGTGAGTTGTGGTCAAGGTGCAGCTAAAGATTTTCTCCCTTTATGCTGGGAAAGTTGCAGTTTGGCAGCAGCTAGAGGTATACAGTGGACAGTGGAGTCCTGTTATCTTCTGGGAGATTTGCTGCAGTTAGAGGGTTATGGTGGCTTGTTACTTCCAGTGCTTTCAGTCCAGTTATAGCTAGAGGTATCCTGTTTCCCAGTCCAGGTATACCTAGAGGCAGAATTTCCTGGTTTCCGTTTTCCTTCTGCAAGCTGAGCAAGCTTTGAGGCAAACAACCAGGCCCTTGCCACACAACAAGCTGTCAAAGCCAGGCAATGTCAAAACAAACATTTCTTAGAGGTCCCTTACAAGGGTCTTCAGTTATCATCCTCTCCTTCACCCTTTTCCATCATCTTCAGGTTCTCTCCCTTACCCAGCACAACTACTGCTGTGGGCTTACTAAATTTTAGTTTGTTTTTCTCTCGTGCATATATCTGGAGGTTTTCAGTAGTTTGGGTTTTAAGGAGGACAAGAAATATGTCTATTGTCCTCAAATGTAGGAATATTACAGAAATGAACCTTTTTTTGCACACCTGGGAAATCTAAATGTGATCAACTAGGTTTATTATAAATACTGTTGGAAATGCAGATGTACAGCAAAAAATATCCTGCCTGTGGTAACCGATAGGCTTTGGCTTCTGTTTTTTGAACCTTTTTTATAATTCCTGGGAAATAATAATTCTTTTTTAAATTTTGCTTTCTCAGGCCACCTCTGTTCTTGGCATCTCTCCTGAAGGGATGGAGAACTCATCAGTGGCATCGGCCTCCTCAGAGGCAGGGAGCAGCCGCTCTCAAGAGATCGAGGAGCTGGAGCGTTTCATTGACAGCTATGTCCTGGAGTACCAGGTCCAGGGGCTGCTGACAGATAAAACAGAGGGGGATGGCGAGAGTGAGAAGACACAGTCCCATGTGTCACAGGTGGGTGAAGGGCACAGTGTGGGATGGGAGAGGGGCTGGGGTACACTGGTGGCTTGTAGCTTGGGTTGGGAGTGCATATCTGGCTGAAGAAGGTTTCCTGGGGTTTGGATGTAAAGCAGAACACAATAAAGTATTGGATTTGAGGCAGCTTGCTTGTTTGGCAATGTATGTGAGACCTCCTACTAGCTGGTAGCAGTCTCCCAATACTAGGTTTTGTTTTTTTGTGGTCACTAGCTATGTCATTGAAAATGTTCAAGACCAGGTTGGATGAGGCTTGAAGCAACTTGGTCTAGTGGAAGGTATCCCTGCCCATGCCTGGGGGTTGGAACTAGATGACACTTGATGGACCCTTCTAACTCAAATCATTCCATGATTCTGTATATGAAGGATCCTGTCCTTAACCTGATATCAGCAACATTTGTCTGAGCTGAGCAGGTTTGCTGGAGCTAAGGATCTGACCCAGAAATCCGGACCTGTTGTGTATTATCTTGATGTAAAGAAGTTATCAATCAAAGGAACCTCTTAAGAATAGATTTTGCTGAAGAGTTCTTTCACAAGTTGAGGATCAGAGCTGTTAGAAGTGGGAGAAAATAAATTTAACTATATAGTGATCCAAAGTACTTCATAGTTCATTTTTTTAAGCTAAGGCTGGGAACCAGCTGTGTTTGAAGTGATGCTTTCAAGGGGCTTCAGGTCAAACAGGCAAGTGCTGCTTATTAACATGTCAAGTTTAGAAATAGCATTGAATTAAAGATAAATTGACAGAGTTTTGCAGCCTCTTCCAGCCTCTCCACAGCTCTGCACATAAGTCCGGGCTCCCTCTGCATCTTCAGGACAAAAGTTGCTAATTCTTGTAGCAGCCCATGAACAATTCTTGCATTAAGATCCTTGGTTGCAACAACCAAATCCATCTTCCAGTTGTGGAAATGGAATCTTAGTTTTCCTCCCTGATCTGCCCTGAAAAAAAGGAACTGCTGTTTTTTTAATGTCGGTTCTAAGGGTGTTCTCTTTCAAGATGGTTAGATTTTATTTTTAAAGAAAAAAATATAATAATGAAAGATCTGAACATTGAATATTTTAATTAAACCACTTTTAGAGGCACCTCAAATTAAGCAGCTGAATGTGGTTGTATCCCAGACCATTGATGTAGAAGTTTTATTAGGATTTATATATGAAGCTCCAGCAAAGTGCAGTATTTCGTATTTCTTGGGCTGTATATGGGACAAGAAGTAAGGATGTGCTTTTGCATAGGTTGCCTGCATTTATCAAGCCATGTCTTAAAGGATGCGTTAAGAGGGAATTATCTCTTGTCTCCCAAGGATACTAATTTCTTCCCCCTCATATCCCAAATTTGCATAAGAAATAACCAGGAATTTTTATTTCCGATCTTTTCTTCCTGATCGCTTCTCAGCAAAGCAGAGAATAAACACACACATACTCTGCAGCTGACTGGAGTAATCCTGGTGGAGGCCAGCCTGATGGAAGCGGGCATGTTCCCTCTTAATGAGAGCTAGAGGAAGAAGGATGAGTTTAGAGGAAAGGCACTGGACCAAGAAAATTGTTTGTAACTGTGAGGTTCTGCTAGCAACTAAATCTTTAATGCTGGGCAAGTTACTTAATCTGTCTACGGTTCGTTTCCTTGCGGCTATAATAATGTTTTCCCTGCCTGAGAGAGAATAAATCCACTCACCCATGCGTGCAAGTTGGTTCAGATGGTACCACACCCCTGGAAAACTGCTCTCCATATTGGTGAAAGGAAAGGCATGTTGTATGCTGCTTCATCCTTCATGCCACTCACAGGCGATCTAAATCCATCACCAGGCTAGAGAATCCCAGAACTGTGAGGGGGATGTCCTAAACCTTGCTCCCATGAGGAAAAAGAGGAAAGTCAGAGGGAAAATACAATTCTCTTTTACCTGTGGACATAATACTGAATGATCTGTACCTTGGAAGACCTTTTCAGGCATGTGGTTACACTCAAAATTATTGAAGAAGATAGGCAGAGGTCTTTCAAAAGGCTCTTGAGCGATAGCATCGTGAGCCTCTCCAGGTAGGTCAGCAGAAGTGGCAGGACAATGATGGGCAGCTCTGTAATGAGGGCAGACTGAAGTCCTCTGATCTGTGAGCCAGAACAGGCTCTCTGATAAGGGCAGGGATAATAGGCAGTTGTAGTGGCGATTCTTAGTTTGTAGCCTCATCCATACCTGCTGAGGAGTGCTCAGGTAGTTGCTGTTTGTATGGAACATTTCATTGCCTTTGGTGGTGGCACCAGGTGGTGAGTGTCTCTTGAGCAGTTGAGCGCATCCAGGATGAAAGACCTCAGAAATGGGGCTGGTCACCAAAGTTCAGTCTCAGCTTTGTTGGATACATGACAAAATGACTTTAGGATTAAGCAGCATCTTTAACATTTGTCTAGAGAAAATTGCTTTTTATTATTTTTTTATTTTCCGTGGTACAATGCTATCCTTCATTTCTTTGAGAGGGAAAATTAACCCCAAATGACCCCAAAATGAATTATATTCGCAGAGGCAGCTTGCTATCAAGCCCTGGGAGAAACTGGCCTAAGCTGCTGGTGGTCCCCTGCAGGTGGCAAGTCCCCTAATGCCCATGTCCTTCACTGTGGGATGAAGTGCGTGTGACAGCTGCGCTGCCATCCAGGTGGCACATCACAGCTTCCGCATACTGCAGTGCCCAAACCTGCAGCTCTGAGCTCTGTTTCTCTTTGGTTTAGAATAAAAACACAGGTTTTCGGCAGCTCGGGACTCATGTCTGTCCCTGAAGCAAACAGAGTTGGGAAAAGCAGAAATTTCCCAAATTCTGTGGAAAAGAGTAATGAAGTCAGGCCACCCTGGTGTGTCCCACACACCTGAGATTCCAAGCACTGTTGAAGTCTGCAAGGAAGTAATGGGGATAGATTTTATTGTAAGGCATCATTTCAGGTGCCTTTCTGCAGTCATTCCTGCATCTTCCCCCTGCTCGTCATCAGCGGGTGGAGCATTTCCAAGCTAAAGCTTTTGGGATCATCCTCAAAAAGGAGGGGGTGCCGCATGTGTACAGTGATGCCCATGGCTGACTGGTGTTTTCTGTGTGCTGTGAACTGACACAGCAGTTTTTCCCAGCCCAGCTATTATTTTACACAAAAAAAATTTACAGTGGACAGCGGATTGTAGCGAGCAGCTTGATGGCAGCTGTTCCCCATCCCGAGGGAAGGGCTCATCGTCTCATGAACACAATCAGGTAGGGGTTGTGTTTAGTTCCTTCTCCCCAAACCTTTGCTTTTATTCTTGCACTGTCTCATCTGGCAGCCTGGAGCCTGCCTACGCTACCAGCTTTCCCTCATTGCCACCTGTGCAGAGGATATATTTGGAGCATCAGAGCTGACTTGGAAGTGTGTGTAGCTGGAATGAGGGATCTTTGTGCAGCTGGGCTTCATGGTTATGTGCTGCAGCACAAGGATGGTGTTACAGGAAAGAGGATTAATTAGTTTGGAGAAGCTTGAAACTCAGAAGCAGCAAAATTGCGTGCGCTGAGAACCTGTGTTGGGCATGTATTGACAGAAGCCAGGTGTGAGTCAGTTGTGGTTGTATGTGGTGTGAACATCAGTGAATAGTGTTTACCCAATGCTGCTGGAGGTAGCTGTTCCTCCTCTGTGTGAGCGCCAGCGTGGAAGAAGGTTGGGTAGGATGGAGACATGGGTTTGACCATTGTCACCTGGATGAGGAACTGCTGTGACACCATGAGACCATCAGCTCTGTGAGACCAGTGTTTGCCCAAACAGATATGAGACTGAGGTGTCCGAGGGAAGGAGGAAGCAGCATTTGCAGTTGCTGTGGCTGATGGATGTCCCACCTGGAGAAGGGGCTTCAGGCTGATGGTTTTGGTGCTCTTGCGGTACTTGGTGTCTTCCAGGTTCAGTCCCACACATGGGATCCATGAGAAGAAGCCTGGGAGACCCTTGCAGGGCATACAAGAAGCTTTGCCAGTCTAAGCAGTGCGTGTTGCAGCTCTCATTTTGGGCACAGTTTCTTCCCACATAGAGCAATGCTGGAGACTGTGGATGCAAGGATGCTGGGAGCATCTATACCAACACCTGCACCCAACAAAGACAAGATCTTGTTGTGTGGGAAGGTGTGTGCTGAACAGATATACTGCTTCAGATGAGCCTCTGAAGGTGCCAGACAGAATTGTGGATTTCCTTTATTGTAGCTTTGATCTCCTCCAAAATACTGAGCAGCAAAACCTCATCCAGGCTCCCTCCCAGTGGTGCAGACAGGCTCTTGAAGTTCAGCTGATAGGCTGACCATTTCCATCGAGCCTCCTTGGGTGGCTCAGGATGTTAGCAGGACAGGCTGCTTGCTGTGGGGAAGGAGAACCTCTTCAACCAAAGGTTCTGCTGATGTGCCATGTGCTGGTGGATACAGCAGGACCATGTAGGAGTCATGCATGAGTGATACTTTCCTGAAGTCGTCCATCTGCCTGGTGTGTTGCGCTCTTTTATTTTAACTTGCATATTTTTGGGGGGATTTTTTTGCTGCTTTTTTTTTCCCCTGGAAATTAAACCTATTTGATCTCCTCCAACAAGGAGCTTCTTTTCTACATGCAAATACCATTCACTGATGCTCAAACTGTTTATCCTGTGTTTGGGCTCTCTCCCAGCCTGCAACAGAGCTAGTAATTATCTCTCTCCATGTTTGGCTTCCTTTAACTGTGAGCAACAAATTTTCCTTGGCACCAAAGAGGAGCTGTAAGCTATTGTTCTTCTGTCCAGGGAAGCATTTCTCCTGCTGTAACTGATAAGTGAGTGAAACACTACTGGTGAGGACCAGGTACAGTCTATTACCTTTTCTGGCTGTTGAGTTTTCACTAGTAGCTTTCAACATTTTAAAAAAAAGTCATTAATAAGGTGTTTGTCTTGAATGAAAATTATTCATTACACTCAAACCTGCTGAGGGAGAAACTGGCTATTTCCCAGTGGATGTTGGGGTTGGGTTTTTTCGTTGCAGTTTTTTATGGATTTTGAGTGGTTTGGGCAGAAAATTTATTGCCTAATTTTCTTATTGTATTTCCAGCTGAGTTTTCTGCATTACTGGTCTTAGTTGAAAAATACTTAAATGTGAAATTTCTGCTGGCTTCAGCTACTATGAAAATATGGGTTATGTACTGGTGACTCTGATATGCCTCATGTGGTTCTAACCTGACTTCAGAAAGGGCATTTTTATGGAAATCTAGGTTAGTCCTGGAAACATATTCAGCATCTGATTCATTTTCTGTGAAGGCAGAGTAGTCCAGGGCCGCAATTTCAAAGGTAATTGACTTTGTAAAGGTTATAGGGTACCTTAGACTTTCCCATGGCTGAAAATTCCCCTAGGCATCCCTAAGTACCTCATGCCCTTGTAATTCTGGTCTGTAGGATCCAGTAAGTTTCAGGCAAGTAAAAGAAAGATATTTATTCTTTTTAGTGTGTATTGCATATTCATATAGACATTTATGTATAGTATGTATGTGTACAGGCATCCTCTGGGTGTTGTATAAATGTGGGGCTGAGAACAATTTCTGGATAATGTGCAATTTAAGGGTAGAAGTAAGGTGTGTTGTTGCAACCTGTAGTCCAGGATATTTCTAAAATGCTGTTTATTGGGTATCTCTGCTAAGGACCATCCCAAGCTTGTACTACACTTGCGCTGCTTGGTGAGACATCTGCTCTTAGCAGCTGTAGGAGACCGTATGGGGGTCAGTACCCGTTAACTGACACTTAGGCATCCCATACAAAGCAGAGGCTTAAAAATGGAGAAAATTCCCCCGGAAACCTTTTTACTTCAGTCTTTCCAGTTCTCTGAACAGGAGGCTGCAGGAAGATAGTCCTCCCATGGAGGATCTCTTGAGATACATTTTGTGACTTGTAGTGTGCTGAGAAAATCCTGACCTCACAGTTACATTTGGCTCATTTGTAATTCTTGTTTCCTGCTGTGAATGGTTTTGTTTGCTACATGGCATGGCTGTGCTCCACTGAACTCACTTCATGTGAGTCTCTGGGGTGAAGACCATGCCGTTGAGGTACTCAAAGTATCTGAGCACCTTATTGCCTCTATAAATGAGGAAAGTTTAGATAATGGAATAATTTAAAATCCTTTTATATTTGGAAAACTTTTTCTCGAAAAAGACCCAGTGGGAAGATTTTACATAACGCTTTATTTGCATTCCCCTTGTGAGGCTGTGGCAAGTAGGAAGCTCTTTGATATATTTCTGTGAGCAATTCATTAAGTAAAAGACTTCTGGTATGGTACGTATTTAAGGAGCCAGCAGAGCTCTTGGTACATGAAACGTCTGGCAGCAGCTCCATCCCAGGCTCCTGTTATGTAAAGAGCATTAACAAAAAACAGAGCAGCTCTCTGGGTTTGTCCCATTTCTCCAGGCGATGGGAGAGGGAGAGCTGAAAATCCTCCTTCCTGGCCAAGTCCATCCCTTCCTCCCAGTAGCTGGATCTCACCCATCGTCACCAAGCTAAAACCGGTGTGGTTGGCAGTAAATGGAATTGGCTTTTATTCTACTGCTTATTTGAGTGTGTGTCATGTCCCTCCAGGACTTGGTGCATGGTTTGGGACCTCAGAGGCTTCTCCAGTCAATGGTCATGTTGCCAATGCAAAGGAGAAGGCAGGGTGTGTGGATCACGTCTGGATTGTCCCACATCTAGCTTGTAGCACCCTTCTGCCCTCCTTGAGGAGCTGGTGGTGGAGGAGATGACTTGGTTTGTCTTCCTATTAAACCAGTAGAAACAGCAGCATGCTGGTGGCAGGATGACATGGCAGGTTTCCACTCTTGCGCATTGGCTGGAGATGGTTAGCTTGTCAGGGTAAAGAGCATCCCAAGGGCTGTGCTATCATAAGACTTCAGACAAGGGCGCAACAAGATAGAGGGGAATGGCTTCACACTGGCAGAGAGCAGAGTTAGACTGGATATTAGGAAGTTCTTGGCTGTGAGGGTGATGAGGGCACAGGTTGCTCAGAGAAGCTGTGGCTGTCCCGTCCCCGGAAGTGTTCAAGGCCAAATTCGATGGGACTTGAAGCAACCTGGTCTAGTGGAAGCTGTCCCTGCCCATGGCAGGTGGTTGGAACAAGGTGATCATGATGGTCCTATCACTCCATGCCCTTAGCATGTAGTTGTAGCTGGCAATGCTGTTACGTTGCCAAAGCAAAGGCAATAGTGGGTGTAGTGTGATGTGTGAAGCATGTCTTTTGGGAAACAGCAGATTTCGATGCACAGTAGAACTTAATTATATAGCAAGTGAAAAAAACCAAAGTATCAGTGCAGATTTTACTTGCAATTCCAGAGCTGGGTTTTTTTGCAGGCATCAGTCCTTTTGAATTCCTGGGATCAAACACCAGGAAATCCTCTGTGATGGATGCTGCAGAGGTGGATGGCAAGAGAGTCTTGGCCAGAGACCACAGCAATAGGTCCAGAGTTGGACTGAGGCTCCTGCAGTGAGCACTGCTGTCATATAAATTTCTGAAGTTAGTAGTGAAGTTGTCTTGCTGGCTTAAGTCCACTGACATCAGCAGTGCCCCAAATCCTTGACTAACTAGATCAATGTTGGAGGGTGAGTAGGTTGGCAGGATCTCCTGACCAAAGTTGTAATTCATTTCCCTGTGCTGGTAGACAGACTGTGTCTGACTTTGACTTGCCCATCCTTGGGTCTGGATCTGAAACAAAATGAGAAGGATGATCCTGAGGGCAGTTCGGGGTTCGCCATCTCATTGATACCAGCTCATATCATAGCCCAGAGCCAGTTTGTACACTGAATTTGGTTGAAGTTGCCCACCACACTGAAGACCTGTTGGAACAGGTGGGTGCTGACAGATGCTGCCTTTCCCATTGTCTTGTTTGCAAAAGAAAAAGAGAAAGTAAAAGACAGACACTGGCTTTGCCAGTAAGTGCATGTTCGTGTAGCCCTGCCTGATGGAGGAAGAAATTAAAACTTTAAGTGGAGTGATGTGCCCATGATGAAAGAGCAGCTCTGAGAAAACCAGTTGCTTAATGGTTTTTGGAATGCAATCCTATTCAATTATCATCAGAGAGGACTGCTGAGAAAGAAAGCAAGTCCTTTAGCTAATATATAGGTTTAACTTTCTTTGGGACTTCTGTCCAGGGTACGCCTCATGAAGCAACACCACCTCACATGCAACTGACACCTGCTTGGATGTCTGAAGGTGTGGGAGTAAAATGCTTCACTGCTTTGCTACCTGATTTAGGAGAACTGTTGCTGCTTACCAAGGATGGAGGAAGGTGTCTTCTAGGCCTGGTGTCACTAGTGACTCACTTGAGATGTCTTGTCCCCCTCAGTTTTCATCTGGATAGAGTGGACAGTGGGATGATGGTCTGCCTGCTGAAGGAAGAACTTCCACGCAATTTTTGTCAAACTTGCTGTAACTGAGTTGCCTTTGAGGTCTCCATTCTTCCAGATTTAGATGAACAGGTCAATAAGTGCTGAAGGTCTTGGCAGGGAAGGGATGACATGAGCCATTTCCTCTGAGGCACAGGCAGGGGCCTTGCTGTTGTGTTTCCATACCATGTCTGAAGTTCTCAGTGGCATTCTGAGTGCCATTAGTGTTCTTTATCTTCATCCTTCTACATAAACAAGCTATCTAGCACATCCTTGGTTAGCACGTCTCTTCTGATGCTGTCTGGAAGGCACAAAACCACACAGGCTTGGCCCTTTCCTGTGGAGTCCAGAAAGATCTTCTAGTCTTAGCATTGTGCTTCCAAGTCTGTCAGGTCCTTTGGTCCTGTATTATGGCACAGGTATAGGTAAAACCTTACTTTTCCTGGTGGGAGAAGAGCTCCAAGTGATTTTTTGGTGTCGATTCTGCTGTGCCTTTACCAAAGCAGTGGTCAAGGATGGTACCAGATTGGAGAGGGTAGACATGGACCTGGTGAGGGAAGGAGCAGGGCTAAAATGTCTACATGATATTTTTATAATGGTAAGTTTTCTGATGTTCTTACTGCTTTATGTGATACATTGAGAAGAATCAAGCTGGAAATTTTTCTCTACTAAAATGTTTAGAGTAATCTTAGGGGAGGGTTTTTTTTCTTAGAAGTTGCATTTTAAATTTTAAAATAATTAAATTATTGATTATCCATAGAAAAACTGGAGCAGTTGTTCCTGAATAGGTCTAGAAGAACAGGGAGATACTTGGAGTCTGGTGTCAAAATTATGCATAAGTGGAAGATTTAGCTGCAGCACAAAGTGGGGTCATAAAAACCTCTGCTGCAGAAAAGCCTCGAAAAGGACCTATTATGCTCAAAGTTTAGAAGTCATTTGAAGGACACTCCACAACTTGATTTAGTTCCTTGTAGGTGCAGTGATGAGACTCTTGTTATGCTGGGGAATATCTCAGAGGCTTTTGAGTCCTGAGAAGTCCTGTAGATTTCTAATGTTTTGTTTTCTGGCCCACCTTAGGCCCTGAATGCTATACACTGAATATTGTGATTTTTACATACAATTGAACGTGAATCCCATCCACAACCCACCAATGTCTTTGGGCCACTGAAATTCAGTGGTATTTCTGTGATTGATCTACACCTCTACCAGTCAACTTCATCCATCCTTATCATTGCTGAGAGCAACCACATAGGTGGTCGCTGCATTTGCATTTATTGCTTGTGCATTGGGGATAGTCATGTCCTGTTTCTGCAAATGGGATTTTCAAACTTGCATGAAGTAGCAGAAAGTATTAAGTCTTGAGCTGTCAAAGGCAGCAGGATTAGTTCATGCCTCCAATAGCTTTCTGTGAAGGTGAAAACTGCAGTGTAAGTGAAACATATGATTTTTGCTAATTAAAATGCAAATGTTAGATTTGACAGCTAGTTTCTGAAGGAGGATGGCTGGCAGTGTTAATGTGCACAAGCCTCACTATTCTCGAGAAGGTACTGAGCTTGGCCAGGATTGGCACAGATGAGAGCAGCAACTGGGAATCACTCTCTGGGGGGGATTTTCCCTCCAAGTCCCTCATCCGTGTGCTACCAGCAGCATTATCACTCTGAATCCAAACACCACACTATACTAGCTACTGAGAAAAATAAAAGATGTTAACTCCATCCCAGCTAAAACCAGCACAGTCCAAAAGCATGGCTTACAGGTCCCATCCTCTGCTGGTGAGTGTAGACCGTGAAGGTGGAGGAGCCCAAGTAGGGACTGGGAGCAAGAGTTCAAAGATTGTTTGTGGTTTTGGGGCAGACTGGGAGAGACTTGGTGTTTTGTGGGCATGGCAGAGAGTAACGGTCCAGGTGATGGCATATTGGATTGACAGTAGGCAGGGGTTGGAGAATGTTGTGCCATTATGGCTATTTCTTTAGCTTTTGTCAGCATTTTGCAGACAATTCTATTCCTGCAACATACTGAATTTATTTATCAAGAGCACTGTGTGGGAGGCACATAGGTGGGATGGAGGAAGCGCAGTGCCACGTCTCACCATTGCTGAGATGCAGCTTTCTACGGAAGTTCAGCTGCCTGTATGGCTTTGGAAATGGGTTTTTATGGGCCTTTATGTGATGGCAGTGAAGGAGTTTTGTTGCTTGGTTGTTGTTTTTTAAGGAAAAAGTGTTACCTGCACACTGTCTCCTGATCGTCCAGCGTCACCCATGAGGTTGGTGTGAGCTTCCCTGCTCCCGCAGAAAGAAGTTCTGTTTTCAGAACAGAGAGGGTTCAGCTTAGCACAAAAATGGGAATACGAAGTTACCAGAAATGTTTGGGGGATTTTCTGGTGGACACGTTTCTGTTCTGGAGATTTGAACCCCTGTCAGTAAGGTAACACTAACAAGTTGTTTATCTTTGGCAATTTATTAATCAGATATTTGGGGGAAATACTGTTCTTGGCTGTGTTGGTGAGTCTGAACATGAGTGTAGTTAGGCCGTACTCGGTTGGACTGTTTCAACTTCAACAGAAGTTTCAACAATTGTTAGTTTAACAATTTTATTTTTAAAATAATTTGGTTTTCAATATAAATATTAATAGTGCATGATAAAGATAAGGAATGTGAACAGGGAAAAGGCTCCAGGCCATGAGTTAGTGCCAGGAGATAAGCTGATTCAGTAAAAAGGCACCTGTGATTTTTAGCTAACTGGTTTGGGCTGTATCCATTGGCTTTTCTTGGTGAGCATTGATGCGTGGCAGTACCAATCTTCCTGTTTCTCCAAAGGGGTTATTGTGGCCACCTGCAGTTCTGGAATTTGCAGAACCTCAGCTTGTCAGCAGAAAACCACAACTAAAAGTAGTGTCAACTGAACAGTGTTTATTTTCAGTGTGTCTTTTAAAGCAAAGGCTGCGTGTGTTGACCTGGTCCCACTGTAGTATTTGGCACAGAAATTTCATGTGTGTGGATGAACAAGATATTCAGTGTGTAGGATACATCATGATGGTAATTAATCCTTCAAACATCTAGGCAGTGAAGTTTCATTTCTCCCAACCATGTTTTCAGTCTGTGCATCTCCTTCTCATGTCAAGTGAGATTTTTCTCACTTCCCAGGATGTCTGCAAGATTGTCTGTTCCACAGGGCTTCCCAAAATGGTCACCTGCCTGTGTCTCACAGGTGACATTGATCAAGTTTTCTTCCCCTCCATGCCAATTTAACAATTCCCTTTGTGCTACTCGGTATTTCTCAGCCATCAGGAGATTCAGGTCAGGGTGTGATGAGCAGGGAAGAAGGTGCTTTAACTATTGTAATAGCTGGTGAGAATAACCACACCCTTTTATATTTAATTTTTATGCACCTTGAAAACCAGTTGACTTCCTCTTTTGCAGTCAGATTTTGTCCTTGTGATGACAGGGCAAAGAATAATGAGTTCAAACTGAAAGAGAGGACATTTAGGGTAGATATATGGAAGAAATTCCTGACTGTGAGCATGCTGAGGCACTGACACACCACCTGGAGAAGCTGTGGCTGTCCCACCTCTGGAAGTGTTCAAAGCCAGGTTGGATGGGGCTTGGAGCAACCTGGTCTAGTGGAAGCTGTCCCTGCCCATGGCAGAGGAGTCTGGGACTGGATGAACTTTAAGGTTCCTACCAACCCAAACCTTTCTATGATTCTAGGCTATAGCAACCATGTATTTGAGCTTGCTTGAGACTTACTAGGTTTGAGGATCGAGAATGTGCAGCTGGAGCAATGCAGAAGCCAGGACTGGTGTGTTTTGCTTCCAACCCCTTGTGTTGGGTAAATACTTAGATGTTTTATGTACAGTAATGTCCATGCTGGGCCACTGGGTAGCATCGCCTTAGGTAGTTTAGGGTCTGCTGTGCTACTGTCTCTCTGCCCCATCCAACCCAGGTGGCAGTGGTGGAGCTGGGACCTGGTTGGTCTGTGCCCTCGAATGAGTGGCCTGGACATGGCTGTTTTGTTCAAAAGGAGTTTGAGTTGTGAGTCCTTTTGGTCACCAGTCCTGAAAGATACACTTCTTTTGCTATTTCCCAGATTTTGAGGCTACTTGAAAGAGTTGAATATTCTGCACTCCCTGATATCTTGGGTTTTTAATAATTTTCAGGTCCCTTCAAAAGTCTCTCCCAAGCCTCTGAGCAAAGCTTTTGGAGCAATTACCCTGGCAATTTCTGCCTTTCTCCCCACGCACCTTGTGGGTTGTTTGGGTCAATAGGACTGGTCAGGTGAGTTATTCTGGTTTTCAGATGAGTCATCGTGCCCTGAGTGCTGAACAAGAAACCAGCAGGTTGCTTGAGCACAAGAGAATAAAAGAGAACATTAGGAACAGATCCTTAACAGGCACAAATAGTTATTTATGTAATATGTTTCCTGGTGAATTCCATGTGTTTTTGGTTTTGTGACTAACTGGACTCCCAACAGTGGGCTAGGCAGTGGGAAAAGCTGACTGAGAAGTTGATATAGGCCTGGGAGAGGAACTAAGGGAATAGAATAGAATAGGATAGAATAGAATAGAATAGAATAGAATAGAATAGAATAGAATAGAATAGAATAGAATAGAATAGAATAGAATAGAATAGAATAGAATAGAATAGAATAGAATAGAATAGAATAGAATAGAATAGCTGAAAGGGACCTATAACAATCATCTAGCTCAACTGCCTGATCAATTCAGGGCTGACCAGAAGTTAAAGCATGTTATTAAGGACATTGTCCAAATGCCTTTAAGCAGTTTTAGAGGATGTGGGGTTTGCTGAATATACATAATGAATCCTCATGAAGATAGAGGAGGTAAGTATTACTCTTCTCCACGTATAAAGTAGAGCACTAGAACCTAGTCTTATCTTCGTCAAAGCCTCCCACAATGTCATCCCTTTGCAATGTGTAAATAGAGCATGTTAAAGTACTCTTGGTAGAGTCCCAAAATCAGACATTGGGCACAGGCATGGTTTTGTAGGTGCTTGCACATGTGGTTTGCAAGCTGGAGCTTTCCTGTCTCATGAGGTCGCTGGTTTTTGAGGGTGTGGAACAGTGTTGCCCTTGACTAAAGCAAGCTGTTTGTTGTTTCCAGGAAGAGTGGGATCACAGCAGCAGTGGGAGCACAGGATCCCAGCTGGGGCCAGGCTCCAGGCATGGGTCTGGATCCAGGTCTGGCAGCCGTGGGAGAAGCAGCCAGTTCAGGCAATCATCCAAGGTATATCTGGTAGTGATATGCTGAAGTTGTTTCCTTTGCTTGCTGCTTATTGGAGCAATTCTCCTCACAACGTTTGGTGTGTGTGTCACACATGGGTATGAGTGCATGTCAGTTATGAAGGACATTTCAAAGACCTAATTAATTCACCCATAATTTGTGACCTGCTGAGGTGTGCTGAGTGCCTTAATACTTGGAAAGAAATCCCTAGCTGGCTGGTTTAGTACAAAGGAAATCAGAGGGCTTTTTCTGTATTTGAAGTTTTGGAGTATTTTGATTTTGGGAAATTAAGAGATGTCTGTAATTATTTGTTGGCAAGTTCTCATTGGAAGTTAATAGAAGAGTGGATAGTACATAGATGATGTTAAATGGTGACCTTGAATCCATCTGCTTTCTGTGTGAGCTGTCTGCAGGGCTAGATGGAGAGTTACCTTCCTGCCATGCAAAAGACTGTGTAGAATTCACTTCTGATTTGATTTTAGGTCCATCCTTGACCCAAGGACCAGGGACCTCTTCTGTGTGTTGTATTCAGCCTCTGTCCTTCTCTCTTCTCTTGGAGTTGCTCTACTTATGCACACGTGTTGGGAAAGGTGAAGGTTCTGCGCGGGGAAGCAAGCGGCCGACTCCACTTTATTGTCCGACAGGCTCTTTCTTATACAGTGCAAGAGCAGGCATACAATTAACAATCATTTTTAATTGGCTAGGCTCTAAAGATAGCATTCAGGTACTCTCCCTACTCACAGCTGCAGCTGTGAGGCTTATGTCCTGCTTTCCCAGGCTTGGGTGCATTCCTAGCTGTTTTTCTCGAACCTGTTTGTTTCACCCTCAAGGACGAGTTACCCCTGCCATCTGCCCAGCTGAGTTACTCCCTATCTATCTATAAGTTACTCTCTCCAGAGCCTTGCTTGTACACTGCATTCCCAGGTGCGTTCCCAGGACTGTGTCTGTACGTTCCCAGGGGACTGCGGCCTAGCTCTTTTTGGCCTTCCCCAGGTGCATACCCAGGATCATGTCCCACCATTCTCCAACACACATGAGCACAGGTTGTGCCAGAGGTGCAGAATAGACTCTGGGAGGTCTGGAACCAGTGGTCAAAGTCCTGGTCTATTCATCCATGTCATCCTTTAAGAACTTGAGGAAGTATTCTGTTATCCTGAGCTGCGCTGTGGTGGGACAGCACCCACAGAACTGTGTGGCTAGTAGAAAGTGATGGCACTTTCTTGTGGGAATGAGACTCAGCATATCCTGCTTTCTTTGAGAGGGGATAATACTGTGTTCCTCAAAACATCTGTATTTTTGTTATGAAAACTCGCAGTTTTCAACAAGGAAACCTTTAGTTGGAGCCTTTTCAGACAGTTCAGTATCTGTCTTTTTTGTTTTCTACCGGAGGGTAGCCAGGGGTTATAGGCAGCTGAGAAGGAGGAAAGGTGGGGGAAGCTCCTCAGGCTTAGAACTGAAAAATGCTTAAGAAGTAACACATGACACAGGATAATCTCTGAATTTATACCACAGAATCAGCCAACCACTTGGTTTTGTTCTGTGTTCAGCAATGAGCTGACGTGGTTGCAGTCGTGCAATGAAGAGCATAATTTTGTATTTGTTTGCTGGAGGATGGTAATGAGGAGTGGCAAGAGGTGGGACGCTGAGCTGGGCTTTGGAAAGCTGCTGTATGCATGCAAATGCTGACTTTGTGGGGAATTTGCTGAAGCTGCATGCATGGTAAACAGCCAAATTCCACGTGGGTCTGTCCCTGTTTGTGTGGGTAGCTGCAGGGGTTGGGCAGCAGTGGATGGAGGTGACGTGAGCTCACAGGGGCTGGAGGACAGAGGTTTTGGACGTGCATTTATACCACACTGCATGTAGAATCTGCTTTACTGGATCTCTGATCTCTCTGAGTACTGGTGTTATTCTTGTCAGTGTGTCTCTCAATCATCATTCCTAGTTAATTAATTCTTAGTGGTACTAACTACTTCGTAGTGATAATTACTGTCTAAAGCTGAGGGTTGGGTCATGAGGACCTTCACATTAAAACTCTGATAGTTATAATTGCAGTTCCGTGGGGGAACTAACAGCCAGTCATTTCTTTTCTTAAATACATACAGTTTTTTGAGGTTTTTTTGTACCTGGACTTGAGAAGTAGCTTTTTTAAAGTATTAAGTCTTGGCTCTGTGAGGGAGCATTTTGGTAAACGCCCTGCAGCACAGGGCAGCAAGGATGCTCCCTGTATTGTGAATCGAGGCTGAAACCAGTTCTAAAGACAGGTCATTGAAGACCAAGAGGGTGTCTGGAAATTACAATCATGGCTCACAACTTAATGACAAGGTATGTTATCATTGTGCCCTGGTACTATCTTTATGGAGCCTGACTAATGAGTGTCTCTGAGAAGTTATAGGGACATCTTCTAGGAGGACTGGATTTGGGTGAGAGTATTCAACTGCTGCCTAGAAGCTTGACCTCCTCACCACCTGAAATTGATTTCTCTGTAAGAAGAGGTATCTCTTATTTGTGTGATAGCTATGAAGACCTGTACATGTGTATTTTCACTATACTACATGAAGATGCTTCAAAGGATTTAGAAAACTAATTTCTCTCCTTGGTGGGAGAAAGTCGTGCTTACATTTGCCTAAAATAAAAAGCTCAGCTTCTGTAAGTAATCACGAGACTTTTATATATTTCTGGTACTTCATTTCAGAGCAGAAACATGTCAACTTGCAGATCCCTGAAAGCTAAAATCATAGTGCATTCACCCCTTGGAAGGGACTAAAAAGGGAGCAGTGTGGCTGTGATTATTGTGCTGGGAATGGCTGCAAAGTGTGACCATCTGTAGTGTACACCAAGGATGTGTGTCCTGCTACGGGTTAGGAAAATATTGCTTACTTTGTGGGCAGATTGAGGTCTGGGACTTTATTAAGAAATGGTAAAATTTCTATGAGTTTTTAGAGCCTTGGTTACTATTAATAATATTTGAAAATTACAGAAATTATGTGATGGAGAGTGTGTGGAATCCACCTTCTCTAGCATTCATTTCATCAGAGTGGGACCATTTGGGTTGAAATGCTTAAATAATCTGAATATATGCAAGATTATGGATAATCTGAATAATATATAAGACATGTTTGGAAAAAAACCTGTTAACACGGGATTCCCTATTTGTGATGTATTCACATGTCCATACCATGTGAGTCTCAGTCGAGTCTGATTTCTTGAATGGTCTTGAATGGCAAAATCCAGCCTGTTTTACTTCTTCACCTCTGAAGGGTGGAGAGGGCAGCCCTCTTTCTGCAGGGAGGACCTGTGAGGGCTGTAAGGGGTCTTGAGTGACGAGTGTGAGGTCTTTGCTTTAGATGTTCCTGCTCCAGGTTGCTGGTTTTACCAAAAGCAGTCGCATAGGAAAATTCAAGGTGTTTTGCAATTTGCTAGAGGTTTCTTATAATTCCCACCTGATTAGAGTGTGGTGCTTTTGCTTCTCAGGGGAAGGAATTGTCACTTTAGTGTTGGTGGGATGTGTACCAGAATAACTGTGTGGACTTGTTTGCTGGTGTGTGTGGCAGAGGTGACGCGCTGCAGGCTTTCAACATTTCCCACTTGTTAGAGCAAGGAGAATTCATGTCACAGTGACCCTCTGAAGAAGCAGGATGGCTTTCCCCATGCTTATTGGTGACAGCAGTCTCTGGTGGCTGGTGGCACAGAGCATCTCCTTCCTTAGAGATATTCAGAAGCCATCTGGATGTGATTTTGGGCACATGATTGGACTAGGTGACCTTTAAAGGCCCCTTCC
>NW_008672957.1:47427-67094 GCF_000695815.1 Acanthisitta chloris
AATGAACTTCAGAGGTGCCTTACCATGTCAGCGGGTCTGTAACTGGTCTGTGAGGCTGAGTGTCTTCATGGCTGGGATGTTATGAGGATTTATAATTTATGATTTTGTATGAGGTTCGATAAGGTGAAGTGACATGTCCTGCATTTGAGTCACACCAAGCGCCTGCAGTGCTGCAGGCTGGGAGCAGAGTGGCTGGAAAGTGCCTGGTGGGAAAGGACCTAGGGGTGCTGGTCCACACCAGCTGAACATGAGCTGGTGCATGCCCAGGTGAACAAGAAGGCCAATGGCATCCTGGCCTGTATCATCAATAGTATGGGCAGCGGGAGCAGGACAGTGACCATCCCCCCATGCTGAGCACTGGTGAAGCACCTCGAATCCTGGGTTCAATTTTGGGCACCGCTGAGATGCTGGAGCCTATCTAAAGAAGGGCGGTGGACCTGGGAAAGGGTCTGGAGTACAAGTCTGATGAGGAGCAGAGTAGCTCAGCCTGGAGAAGAGGCTCAAGGGGGTCCTTCTTACTCTGTACAACTCCTTGGCAAAAGGTTGGAGTCTGGTGTGGGTTGGTCTTTTCTCCCAGGCAAAAAGAGACAGCTGACAGGACAAGAGGATATAGCCTTAAGCCTCAAGCTGCACTAGGGGATGTTCAAGTTGACCATCAGAAAGAATTTCTTCATGGAAAGGGTTGTAAAGCATTGGAACAGATTGCCCGAGGAGGTGGTGGAGTCACTATCCCTGAAGGCATTCTAGAGGTGACTGCATGTGCCACTTAGTGCTATGGTCTAGTTTGTAAGGTGGAGTTTGGTCAAAAGTTGGACTCAATGATCTTGGAGGTCTTTTCGAACCTAAATGATTCTCTGATTCTGTGGACCTCAACCTGCCTGCTGGACCTTGACAGGTCATGGTGACTGTGGACAGTGGTGCAGAAGGACAGGGCTGCAGTCAGAGCTGAGCCTACGTGTTGTCTGCTCTGTGTTGTCCACTGCTTTGTGTCCCCAAGGCTGAAACTGTGTCACTCCTTGCCTTCACGGTGCACTTCAGCAACAGGCGAGGGGTCTCTGCGTTGCAGTGAGCGTGGATTCAGAAAGAAGCAGAGGAGTCCACATGCAGAGCTGGGACACCTTCACAGCTGGTGGTGGGAGAGGCTGTGCCGGGCTGTGCTGTGGTCCAGATAGCTCCGTGTGCCTTCTGGCTAGTAACCACCTTTCCCTCCCTTGTAGAATGGCAACAAGGAGAGCAACCTTGACATGCTGGGCACAGACATCTGGGCTGCCAACACCTTTGACTCCTTCAGGTAAGCTGGTTTTAAAATGCTTTAAGAGAGAGGTGGACTCTTAGATGCACTGTACTTTCTCCTAGTCTTTGCCAGTGTGTCCACCCTGCTGCTACCCAGGCACCAGAGAGTACTTGGTAGTACTCACATCACTGTTCCTCCTTCTCTCTGTTCCCTTTTAGTGGGTGGCACTAAGCACAGTCAACCTACTTAAGGCATTCTGTGTGCTTTAGAGAGGCCACTGGATAGATTTGCAGTCCTAAAACCTGAACTGGTACTGATATGATTGTTTTTAATCATCTGAGAGCTGCACAGACAAGACTTGAGGCAGCTCCAGACCACTACCTGTTGCAATACCTCCTTGATAGAAAGAGCAAGTACAGCTTACAGGGTGTGTGTGGTATTAGAACTGGGAGTTTAGATCAAGCAACAGGAGCTCAGCATATCGAAAAAAATGAGAAAAAATGAAAGGAGATGCAGCAGCGTGAAGGTTGGAGGCCCACATCCATGTGCTCAGTGACAGGAAGTGGTGCTTCCAGAAGTACCAGCTTTCCTCATCTGCAGGCTCTGATGTACCCCCTCCACTTCATCTCAGTGGTGTTTAATTAGTAGTGAACTTCTTTTGTTTTTCCCTGTTTTTCTCTCATAGTGGTGCAACGTGGGACTTGCAGCCTGAAAAACTAGATTTCACCCAGTTTCACAGGAAGCTGCGAAACACCTCCAAACACCCATTGCCTCACATAGACAGAGAAGGGTGAGTGCTGTGCATGTGATACGGTCTCTCTCCCTTGCTGTAGGAATGCTAGCTTGGTAGCACACCTCATGTGGATGACATAGAAAGGGGTGCTGGACCACATGTGGGATTTGAGGATGTCACAGTCAGTCTGTCTAGCTCTTCTGTCATCCTGTTATGGGCTGGAGCAGTTTTGTTAGCTGTATTTTGCATTTCTTGGTACATTTTGATCTTTAAACCATGCTGGATCCAAGTCTCCTAGATCTGAATATCTTGGAGGAAACATCCTGGCTTAGTGCTGATCCTGCTTACAGTTCCCATGAGTAACAGGGCTTCCACTGTTCTCCCCAGCAAGATTTCAGGGAAATAGAAACCATCAGTGTGATTCTTGTAGAGCCAAGTGTTCATCCCCCATCTGCTAGCCCTGACACTGAAAGCATTAATAGCTCCTTTTGGTGGTGACTGCCTCCATGGACTTCTGTGGTATTGCTGGATTCCTTGTTGGTGATTAGTTGGTCAAGCCAAATTAATGTGTACTGGCACCAAGTGGATCACCAGTGTTGCTTAGAGGCTATCACCATTTCTCTGCAGATTCTCTGCAGGTTGCAAAACAATCGCTGCCTGAAGGAAGGTTCTAGCCACTTCTCCCAAGTAGCAAGTGACTGGACAAGAGGAAATGGCCTCAAGTTATATAAGGGGAGGTTTAGATTGGATGTTGGGAAGAATTTGTTCATGGAAAGGGCTGTCAAGCAGTGGCACAGGCTGCCCAGGACAGTGGTGGAATCCCCATCCCTGGAGGGGATGTAAAATAAGATCTGTAAAATAAGATTTAATGGCTCTAAGATCTAACCATGCTCCATGGCACTTGCCAAATGATCCTGCCAATGATACCTGCTACATACAGGGAGGATGCAGCAGGGCCTGCGTTGTGGCCTTCCTCCAGTTCCTGATGTAGTGTTAATACCAGGAGTGCAAACAGGTATGGAAGACAGTGTGGAGGTGAGATATTTAATCACTCCTAGATATTACAGTGATAAAAATGAAGTAAGAATTAGTGTATCTGCAGAAAAGTTAAACAGATGCTGTCAGCACAAGCAGTGTGTCTCCCAGAATGCAGGTCATGTAAGTAACCTGTGCTAGAACAGAGGAAACAGAGACAAAATTGGTTTTAGTTTTTTAGCTTTTAAAGTTGACTGTGGTGTGCATTCATCAGCTGTTCATGCCAAATCTGTGCCAAGCCCAATTCAGCTTGCTGAACCTAGAAGAATCTTCACCTGCTAGCTAGGCATTTTCCCTCTTGCTGGAATGAGAAGCCTTTTTTAACAATCTGGCTGTGCAATGAAAAGAAAATAGAAAAAAATAAAAGGAAGATGTTCAGTATGTGTTTTCAATGCTGAAAGTACCAAAGACCATTTTATTCTGTAGTCCAATCACTGGCCCCAGGTTGGTTATGTAGTTACATCTCGTTACTTGGCCTCAGGTGACTTTTGCTTGGATGAAATGTTTTCCTTCAGACAGACATCTGATTTTACTGTAAGATGCTGTTTAGTGCTATGCTGCGTAATCACAGTGGAGTGGGTAACGCAAACCAGGGAACCGTACTTCATTTCTGACCGGAATTTCTCTGGCTTCGGTTTCTAGAGTTAGCTTTTGCTGTGCTTTCACTCTTCCAGATCTAACAACCTTTTGTAGCTGGTATTTTCTCTTCATTCCAAGTATCTCCCAAGCACATGTATCACTTTAGCCTTTTTTTTTCCCTATCACCTCTTTGAAGTGTGACTGTCAGAGCTGCCTGCGGTTCAGGCTCTGCCATGCTGCCTCTGGAGGAAAGCTGCCTTCATCCCCCTAATCCATGCCTCCTCATTCCTGCCTTTATGCTCCTGTCCATCAGCAGACTTTCAGCCTGGGACAATCCTCATCCTTTTCAGATAACCTTTTCCTATGATACACTTGCTCATTCTGTGTCTGCAACTGGTATTATTTGTCCCCAGATGTTTGACATTATTTTTATCATATATGATAAAATATTTACATGTGTATATGTGTAAATATATATATGTATATAAGTATTTATTTCTCAAAAATTTTTCACACATATATTTGAATATATAGATGCACGATATTTTCCCCTATGTAAATCAAAGTCACTGTTTAATCTGTGAGGGAAAGTCAATTGTTGAACACCTCTGGCTTCCCTTAAATTATAGAATCACAGAATTATTTTATTTGGCAGGGATCTTCAAGACCATTTTGTTCAACCCCTCTCTGCCATGAGCAGGGGCACCTTCCACTAGAAGAGGTTGCTCAGAATTATTAAGGTGTTAATTAAATTGTTTCCCTTCAGCTGAGCTGTTTGAGCCTAGCACATGCCATTTTTCGTTATTTTTTTCTCCCATTTGCTGTAATTACGCCAAGATCTGTTGTCTTCTGACTTTGAAGCACTGATTACCTAGGTCTGCTGCTACATAAGTTTCAGTGTATCATATTTAACAATATCTTGTCATTAATTGACAAAAAAAATACATTATCAGTCTTGCGTAATAAAAAAAGATCCCCTCAACTGTCTGTAAATGTAGAAGGATGATATTTATTGACCAGTTTTCTTCTTATGTATCATCAGAAACTCTCTGCATATGACTAGTAATTATCTTTGGTTTGGTTTTGTCCTTTCTTGATACAAGCAGGTCTTTCAGATGCCAGTTCTGTGTTTGGTGTATGAGTGCTTGGCTTTTCACCCCAGTCTTTTTGTCTTTCAAATTGTATTGATTGCTGTTTGCTGTCTGAGGTGTATGTTTGCTTGTTCCCTAACACCTTTCTCAGAGGGGAACTGGAGCTCCCATGGAGACCAACAAATGAGCACAGTGCTTCAAAGGAAACATTTTTCATTCCTTTTTTGTGTCCTCATTTTTTTGGGGTCCAGGTTTTTGGTTTTACTTGGTCTGGAAACTGAATCACCCCAACACCACTGATCAGAACTGTCCTTCATTTGCTCACTGCTGCTACTACCAAAAGTGTTTGAATGCTGTGACAGATGGTGCAGGTGGAGAGGACTGAGAAGAGCAGTTAATTTTGTATTAACAGCTTTACGCTTGCGTGGGAGTGTTAGAGGCATGGCAGACTTGCTTCACAGAGCCCCTTTGTTTTCGTAAGTGTCCTTTGCAGTAAGCACTGATGTTCCCTGTGTGCTGTAATAGAAAATTAACTGTGGCTCCATAGAGTTTTCACGTGGTTTTGTTTGTTTTCTTCTCGCCACAGGCTTGGAAAAGGGAAATACGAGGATGGTGACAGCATCAACTTGAACGACATAGAGAAAGTCCTTCCTGTGTGGCAGGTGAGTGATGAGGATATCTGCCCATGCCCTGGTGGAGACTTGCAGCACCTTCCCTGCTGTATGTTTCCTTAGGAAACCCTCCTCAGGAGTGGGAAAGCTGCTGAACTATGGTCTTTTGGGGGCTGGGATAGAGATTTATGCCTGTGGGTTTGGGTGTTAGTGCTAGACAAGGGCAGTGACCGTGTAGACTCTGTTGGGAGGTGATACATTGAGGACTGTATATATATGCCGACATATATACTCATATGAGTTCATGTGTTTTAGAAAAAGTGACTCTGAAAAGTGTCATCCCTCCCAACAGCTCCAGAACAAATTGCTGCCAGGAAGTCAGCAGTGCTGCTGTGCTGACCCAGGTGTTTACCCTTTGGAGTGTGGCTGTATTTATATGCAGTGATAATCCACATGTTTGCTTTCTCCAGCCTATTCCTTCTCCAGATATCTCTTTAGAGCCCAGTTTCAGCAGTCCTAATTAAAAGACCTCTAATGCTTAAGTTCTGGGGAATGGCAGGATGAGACCCTCACTTAAGAAGTCAGATTGAATAAGTCAATTTGTCAGCATCATATAATGGAACTGTTATTAATTTTTTGTTCTACAGAGCCCTAGTCCTCAAAGGAGCTGAGTGTTCTGGGCTAGGCAAGTTTCTGAGGATGCTCAGTTTGTTTTTGCTGAAGTCCTCACTTTGCCTCCAGAGGGAAGGACAGAGATATCTCATGTGCTGTGGTAGTGTTACCCTTTTCAGTGCTGAGCCAAAAGCTTGCTGGGTTTCTTGCTCATGCATCATGTGAGGAAAAGGTTTGCTCATCCTACAAACCATGTGACAATCTGCCTTACTGTTTCTTTTGGGTGAGCTATTTGGCATTAAATATGTGAAACAGTGGAAGGAGTGGAGAAGTGCTGCTGACTTTGGCAGAGAGGAGCACTGCCTGCAGCTGCTTCCTGCTCTTCCATGTTTGGTATGTCTGGACTTTAGGTCACAGGGAGAAAATACTAAGTTCAGCTGATAGAAACCCCAGTAATTCTGCTAAATAAGGTTAGTTTCCCTGGGGAATGATTGGAAATGAGGAATTAAACCATCTTTGGTGCGAGGAGCCCTGATTGTCTTCTCAAGGGTTTTGATCAACAGCTATAAATAAGCCAGGTCCTCCTGGTCTCATTATGATTCTCCATGTCCTAACACCAGGTTGAGTCCATTAACTCCAATACATTAATTACAATATATACCTTAATATCTAGGTTAATTGTTAGTGTGGCACCTCTAATCACTGTGGAAGACCTAGTGGGAATGCTGGATTTGATGTTTTGTTTGTGCAGACTTGTGCAATGCTGCATTATTTTGGAGGTGTGCTTACCTGGGCATGTGCATTCATATGGGTCGATGGGAACTAGGAGCCGGGTAGTTCTGGGTGAGGATTTGTCTTGTTCAACGTCAACAAATGAAATACTTGCAGACAGCTCTTTTAATCCTGACATACCATTGTTAACTGGATTTGAATGCAATCATGCAACGCCAACAGTGATTTTGCTGATCTTTGTCCCTTGTTTTAAATGGCTCTGTGGAGCAGTGTGTGGGGGCATAAGGGGAAATATTCATATGGAAGGAAAATCCTTCACCCTTCATGGGGCTGTCCCACACTGTAGTTGTGTTTGTGTATATCCTGAAGAAGAGACTTTTCAGGTTGGAGATGCTTAAACTCTTGTTCTGTTTTTAAGAGCTCATGGGTTGCTTACAGCAGCCATGCAGACGGAGGGGCCAGTCTGTGCCACTGGTATGGTCTGAGTATCCTCCAGCATGACTAAACCAGTCCAAGCATCCTCCAGCATGACTGGGGTGGTCTGAGTATCCCACAGCACAACTCAGATGCAAGTGTTTTGCTACAGAATGTGCTTCCTAGGAAGGTTTAAAAGCACAGCATTTGAAAGAGGTGGTGAGTGCTACTGGCAGGCTGCTTTGTAAATGTGGGTACTTTTGATAATAAGGTATGATATACATAGGATGAATCTATCACTAATCTCCAGTACACATCCTGGTCTGTGTTTGTGTTTCTACAGAGAGGTGCAATGACACCTCTGATGGGTTAAGCAGACTATTCTGGATACCTGAAAGTTTAAAAAAATATATTTATTTACATGAGTTTTTCTTCTGGTCTCTATCAATAGTATTTTAATAAAATATTGCAAGAAAAGCTCGTGAGTATTTGGCAATTAAAAGATGAAAAAATAGATGAAGCATAAAACCACCCCAAAATAACCTGTGCCAAATCCGCTTCATTTGTTTAGAAATCAGAGAATCTATGCATCCTGCTCCTCAGGGATGCTCTTGCAGCGCAGCGTGCTCTGCCATCTCGTGGACATACACAGGCAGGTGACTTCAGCTCGACAATTGCATCACCACAACTGGTATTTTGAAGCTTTCTCCTGCCCCATAGTTTCAAAACTCACCTGAGGTGCTTGGTTTTACTGGTAAATAGGTTTTGAAAGTTTCATGGCTAAGAGCTCATGATGTCATTACCTTGGCTCTGCTCATGAAGCTCCTCATCTGTCCTGACTCATACATGTCTGTAGTTGGATTTGGGCATTAATTCACTGAAGTGCTGCCAAAAAGCAACTTTTTCAAAGGTAAGCATTCCCCATTCATAAGATCTGCTTTTTATTTCACACTAGGGAGGATCGGTTGTCTGTTGCTTTAGAGAGGCAGAACTCAGGTGCAGAGCCAGTCTTCAGCTTCCTCTCCATTTTCACCTCAGCTGGTTTGTTGGGAGACCACATAAACAACTGTACGTCATGGAGACATCACAGGGAGGGCTGTGTCAATGCCTTTTGCTTTTGCTCCCTTTGTCAAATGCTTTTGAAAAGGTTTTCAGTCTTGGATGTGTCACAGCTGAGTGCCCCAGTCCTAGGTTCAGGCTTCAGACTGGGAGCCCTTGGCAAACTCTACACTTACCAGAGAAAAAAACCCCAAGGGGTCATGTCCTACAGGATCATGGAATCATGGAATGACTTGGGTTGAAAGGGACATTAAAGCTCATCTTGTTCCCACCCCCCTGCCATGGGCAGGGTTGCCTTCCAGGAGATCAGTTTGTTCCAAGCCCCGTCCAGCCTGACCTTGAACACTTCAAGGGATGGGGCAGCCACATCTCTGGGCAAGATCCCCTGCCTCCTTCCTGTGAAGCTCACAAATGATACAGGAGACTGCATGTCACAGGGACTTGCTGTGATGCTGCTAGACACTAGCAGAGTGTTTTGGATACATCCAGGTGGTTTTTACACTGGCATCTTGCAACATTTGGCTTTCAGTTTGCTTGACTCATGGCTTCAGGATGGGCTTGCACTCCTCCAAACACTGGGGCTGTGCCTTCACTGCCCAGCTGCTCTATGTCTTGTGTTTTAGGAGGTAGAAATTATGTGGCACTTTTGAAAGGCATGTTGGGCTTTACTGGTGTAATGAAATAAATTTGGAATACAGCACTGGTATCATTTGGTTTGGCATCTCATCCATTTCCGTACAGATTTTTGACCCTATTTGTCATATGCTTGCAGTTTCCATAAACTGCTTTTTTCTCTTCTGGCTACAGTCATTATCCAGCTTCCTTGTTGGATGAGAAACAAGGGAGCAGCTCCTGAGGTGAAAGGCAGACTCTGTAAGTTGTTTGTGTTCCTCTTAGCACCACTGTATTCCTGAATTTGTCCAAACAGTCTTAGAAGCCTAGGGATTCCTGACTGTGCTGGGATCCCACCTGAATTTAGGCACCTAGCAGGCATCTCTGCTCACTCTCCTTGGGACCCCTCCTCAGCACCACAGAATCATTTAGGTTGGAAAAGACCTCTAAGATCATTGGGTCCAACCTTTGACTCATTGACAAGCATTTTCAAGTCAGACCTTACAGTTCAGTACAGAGATCCTGTGAGTAAAGGTGGACCTGTATGTGGGCTGGTCACTCAGGGCTGCTGCCCTAGAAGAAGCATGGACACATTGGAATGTAATTTGTTGTATCCAGTGTAAAAGTCTCGGGAAGGCTGGATGGTTCCCACCTGAGGATTCCCATGTCCTTTCCCTATCAGCTCTGCAGTGAACCCAGAGAGACTAGCTCACACATGGACTTGGTCAGATATGTGTCCAGGGACAGAAGGGTGGATTATGGACAAGCATCCCCTTTGCAGTCACTCTGCATGTGAGGAGGGGAGATCAGCATCCAGCACTGGTGTGAGGGTTTGCTCATGGACCCTGCAGATGACTGATCTCTCCAGGGTGATGGTGGCAGGGGAACAGGTTCTTTTGGAGCTCAGGGGCAGCTCTCTGGTGAGGTTGTGTTATTCACTGTCACCATACAGAGTTGTCATCCTCTTCATGTCCTCTCATGCACGCGGTTTCTGCACTACAAGCTTGGTCAGTTTTTGTTTTACACAGCATGTTAGGCAGCCCAGATCCTTCCTCTTTCAGAGCTTTGGCCACAGTGTGGCCCTCTCCCAGTAGGCTGTTCTGCACTGGTGGATCTCAGTTGGGCTCAACCCTCTGTCTGACATCGGTTCCGACTGGGAGTGTCTTGGTCAATGTGGTGTGTGCTCCTTGTGCTCTGTGTCCCTGCTGTCTGTCACTCACAGGTCTAACCCTGATGTCCTTTATGTGTCCTCCAAACGCTTATGAACAAGTTGGGGTGCCTCCGTAGGGGTCCCAAAACAGATTTCTTCTCCCTGCCCCCAGTTTCTACTGAACTCTGTCCAGAATGTGTAGGCATGGCATTGCTTTCACAGAAGATTTCTTGTCTAACTGGTCAGCTTCCCATATCCCAAGGGTCTTTCCAATACTGTAATGGCTGAAACGACTGTGGAAAGTCCCTGTCAAAGAGCCAAACTTTACTTGAGTATAGGTCCCAATGTATTGGGAGTCAGAGTTCCACTACTGAGTAAAAACCTTTTGTTTTACCATTACTTAGAGTAAGACGTGGACTTTCTGCAACCTGTTTTTATTGGTTTTAACCAGCTATCTGTGGCTATCTCCTTAAGCAGAGAGGACAAACTGCCATGGTCACCTGTAACCTCTTCAGCATCAATTGCTTGTGAAAGTTAAGGCCACTGTTGTCCAAGGAAGGCAGATGAGACTATTGGCTGCACTGGAATTGAGAGGTCTGGACCAATGCTTGCTTATCTCCCACACAGGTCACCACCTCACAGGTTCTTGCAAGGTCCAGGCCTGAGCTCTGGCAGTAGAACAGTTGCTGTGGGCCCTAAACCAGGTTATAAACCCCATATTTTTTATCAGACGTGCAGGAAAGGGAAGATCTTCCAGTGACTTTCTCAGATTACGATGGTCTTTCGTACCATAAGATTCATAGAATCATTTAGGTTGGAAAAGACACTTAAGATGACTGAGTACAACTGTGTCCCCAGCACTGCCAAGCCCACCACTAAATCATATCACCAAATGTCACATCTACACAGATTCGAAATCCCTTCAGGGATGGTGACTCCAACTCTGCTTAGGGCAACATGTTCCAGGGCTTGACAAACTTTTCCACGAAGAAATTTTTTCTAATATCCAATTTCCTAATGTCATATGTAGACTTATTTCACTACACAAAGGAAGCATCAAGGAAATGACCAAGAGCTCTGATGATTCCATTGTTGTTATCATTATTATAATTATTATTATTGTTGTTGTTATTATTGTGAAGGTTCAGAGCTAATTTCTGATTGTAACAAATGAGATGGACTCTCCCTTCTCAGGGCTGTTTTTATTTTTCTGGCCGTCTGAGGCAGACTAAGCAATGCTGACTCATAATTTCTGGGCGTGTCTTCCCAACCTGGTGGGCATGGAGATACCTTTCTTCTTGTGGTTCCTGAAGCTGGTACTGGCCTGCTGGGCAGAGTTAGGGCCAGGCTGCTACGCCTGCCGGGATGGGAGGCGTTGGGATGCTCTCACATGCTGGTTGAATCAGCTGGTCAGAGACAAGAATTTGGGATTAGCAAGGAGGCACGTTGGACGGGGCAAGGGTGGTGTATGTTGAAGCTCTGAGGATTGGCTGGGTGTTTTCTGGCCGAAGGGACAAGGCTGGAGTTGGAGGGGAGCCCTGCAGCACTAGAGGGCACTGCGGCCTCGCTGCATGTCACTGAATCATGTTTTTGTGCAGAGGAAACAACGTTTTTTCCAAAAGCTTTTTCCAGTCAGAATGCCGCTCTGCTGTGGCTGCATCTCTCATCCTCCTATGCCAGGTCATACTTCTCTCCATCCCACTGTGGCCACATCGGGCTTGGGGTGCTTGTACAGCATGGGGGAACTGGGGCTTGAGGAGCAGGAAGGTGTTTTTCTCTGTACTCAGGACTGAATTTGGTTAGTGCTGTGCATCTTTGTGAGCCTCATAGAGGCCCTGAACAGCATGGGGATAACACTGAAGGTGTCTTTGAACCCCATCAAACATCACGACCCTAAGGGGAACTGGTATTAGGGGTTAGATATGCCCTGCAACCCAGGCTTCCCTCACTTGTATTACAACATCTCCCTGACTTCTCTTGGAAGTCCCACTTTTGCAAGCGTGATCCTCAGCTCTGCATTTCCTGTAGGATACTACAGCAAGGCTCAGTCTGAAGTGATGTTCCTCATACCAAGGAACAGTGCCAGGTGTGCTGAGGGGTCCTCCCTTTCTCTGGAAGTGCTGCTGCTTCATTAAATGTAGAATGTTCCCTTGAACGCTCACATTTCCATTTGCCCATCTGTTCCTGTCCCCATCTAATCCATTGTACCCTTCCCACCTGGAAGGGCATGCCAGCCTCAGCAGGAGGGAGATGAACACCATGGGGTGTCCACTGCTGGACCATCTCTGTTCCTTCAACTCCAGTTTGTTAGGCACTGGTTTGTGCTGCAAAATAAGATTAATAATGAGATTTTCACTGCTTTGCAACTTTTCCTTAGGCCAGACTAGTGGAAGGGTAGATACGAAGAGGACATGGCAGGACTAGGCTTGACTTACAATAGGAGGTGGTGGTGTTTGGGTTCATGACCAGGGACCATAAGGAGATAGAAGGATGTGAAAGCTGCATCTGTTCTGGGAGGATGATGAAGGAAGAGTCTCTGTTTTACTTCTAAGGAGTTTACAAGTAGTTTTAGACCTGTGAACTACAGTTTTCTATGGATTTAACTGGTTTGGGTAAGGGGAATTGTACTGGGGTATAAATAACAACTCAATAGGCAATTCAGGCTCAAAAATGTCACGATGTCACTGGTGACTTCCCTTTCAGAAAGGTTTGCTTTTATGCAGCTTTATGATATCCAAAGCAAGCCTGATAAGTTTTGGTTTGTTTTTTCCCAGTCCTTCGTATAGACTTCAAAGTGCACTCCCCCCATAAATCCTGCTTGCATTTTACCTATTCAAGAATGTTACATGTTGTTTTCCCATAGGATTTATTGGAAATCTGATAGGGCTTTTGCTGCACTTCATTGAATTTGCTAAATATTTTCCTGAAACGTGGAGTAATCATTAATCTAAAAAAAAAGTTATTAAAAGCAGCAGAGAAAAAAAATTTGAGATTTCCATAAATCCTGAATAAAAACTTGATGTCTCTTTGGTCAGGCAGCTGTTTCTGCTGACTTGGCTATTTCCACATCCCAATCCCTTTTCCCACTCTTCATGTAAGATCTGAATTTTTAATAAAATAAAGGGAAGGAAGGAATTTTCTCTGTTTAAAAAGAAAGTAGGCATACCACAGGAGCAGAGAATAGAGACGTGCATACATCCCCGTAGGCGGAAGGACCTACAGAGCCTAGAAACACATCACTCTCTAAAAACCTTGCTAATGGGGGATGTCCTTGTCCCTTGCTCAACAAAATAGGAGGTTAATGTTTCCTGTTGCATTTATAAATTTCTTCATCACCAGTAGATGCTCCCCCACCCTTTTCTGCTGCCTTTCCTCTGATGTTATGGAAATAGAAACCAATACAATAAATGAGACCAGAAGTTCTTAAAATGGAAATTTCCTGCCTGCAGGCAGCAGGTAAGTGAACTCCATCCAGCTTGGGACAATGTATATATAGCTATGGGTGTAAATATAGGTATTTAGTGGCAGGATAAGTGTTTGTTGCAATCCAGTTTGGTCAAAGATTGTCCTTTAAGTGGGAAATTTATTGCTGCACATGATGCCTGGATGTCTCTTCCAGAGGGAAAATAAAAAGATTGTTTATGAAGGGATTAAATTATGTCCTTGCTGTGGTAGCAGACCAAGCTCTGTAACCAGGAGGACCTTTCTAGTCCCACACTGAAGTCCATCATTTTATTATTTTTGTAATACTTTTGGGTATTGGGTTTTTTGAAGGTCATCTAATAATAAAACGGTTTGTGTTGGAAGGGATCATTTCGTTCCAATCCCCCTGCCATGGACAGGGACACCTTCCCCTAGACCAGGTTGCTCAGAGACCCATCCAGCCTGGCCTTGAACACTTCCAGGGATACTCCACAAACTTCACTGCTCGTTCTAGAAATGGCTCAAATGTACATGTGTTGGCATGGTCAGTCAAAGAAAACTCTGTGGCATCTCCAAAATGCCTTTCCCAGATGATATCCTTTGAAGGATTTCATTGGGGCTAATAGGATTAGTTTGTAGAATATGTTCACCACACCTTTGGCCACACAATGCTGCCCTGGTGTTCATGTCTCCCAGGATTATTCCTTTTTGCCCTTCACCTGCGGCACCCCTGTGGAGAAACTTGTTGTTGGCTTGCTTTCTTTTAATTTCTTTTGAATTCCTGTAATGTATAAGTAGAGGAACCACTGGAGAATGATAAAGTTTCATTTCTTCCTGCTTTTGTGACCCACTTCATTATTTCGTTTCTCATTGTATATTCTTCTGAGGTGCCTTGTCCAAACAGAAAGAAAATATGTATGCTTATAGAAGCTATTTGTTTCCCTTTGGCTGGGAAAAATAAGACCCTTGGCAAAATAAGCAGGTATCAGAGAAGGTATGGGTTACTTCTCCTTGTGGGTCCTTGGAGGGGAAGTGCTGACACTTGCGTCATCATGCATCTCTGAACAGCATTATTACTTAAAGCTGGTGGGCTATGTACACCTTCGTTTGGCCAACTTTCCTCTTGGGGCTATGGATAAATACAATATAAAAATATATGTTCCTCAAGTTTAGTTTGCTGCATGTTTTCTAGAAAAGAACGAGAAGGTTGAGGGTCAATAGTTGCATGGACATTGTTTGAAGGAGCAGCAGGAGAGATGAGACACTCTGTCCTGTTGTTTCATGGTTATTCCACAACAATAATCCAGACCAAAACTAGTTTTTAAGATTCAAATGTGAAGCACAGATTTGCCTTCATTATAATTTAAAAGAAGACATAAAATCAGGATGATCTCCAGCTTTCCAATCTGATGGTACCGTCCCACTACTGGCTGCTGGACTTCCTGGGTACACCACAGTATGATAGAAGTGTCCTGTCTGCTCCAGCCCTTTGGCCTGTGGTCAATGAAAGCTTGGGTTTCCAAAATCAGAGGGCTGGTGTGGGCTTTCTTAAAGCTTTCTTGTTTGGGTGGTTCCTATGCCTGTTGTCCATGGTGCTTGTTCAGCACTGCAGCTAGGATCTTACAACTACCTGACAGGAAGTTTTAGCCTGCTGAAGATCAGTCTGTTCTCCCAGGTAATAAGCAACGGAACAAGAGGAAATGGCCTCAAGTTGTACCAACGGAGGTTTAGATTGGATAATAGGGAAAGTTTCTTCATGGAAATAGCTATCAAGCCCTGGCACAGGCTTTCCAAGGCAGTAGTGGAGGGATTTAAAAGCTGTGTGGATGTGGCATCTGGGGACATGGGTTAGTGGTGGGCTTGGCAGTGCTGGGATAACAGTTGAACTCAATTATCTTAGAAGGCTTTTTCAACCTTAATGGTTCTGTGAGTCTGTCTCTGGTGTAGTCAGCACTGGGAAACATCAAGGATGGAGGAGCTTCAGGGTTGCCTGTGGTTGTACAACCAAGTCAGCCTAAAGGTTATGGAAAACCAGATGGCTAGGAGGATCATAGCTGGACTTGGAAATTCAACCAGCATGCTAAAAAGCCATCTCCTTGCATGCAGATTTTGATCTGGAAACCCAGTGGTGGTTTTGATACCTGTATTGTTTCAATAAAGTTTCCACTTGTGCTTTATTTCAGTGTAGAGTAGCCCTGTGTCTTAAGGCTTCGGGAGCCAGTGTGGTCCCCATGTTCCCTCTTGCATTGCTGCCCTGCACCGGCAGTGTCCCAGCAAAAGAGGTCACCACCCCAATATGCCAAAAAGCAAGGAGTTGGACTCACACTAAAATAGTATTTCAGCCAGAAAAAGCAAAGGGGGTAAAAAAATACCCTGACCATTAGTATGGCAGTTGCCACCTTGTTGTGCAATTACAGTATCGCTTTTCTGTTTTATTTTTTTTATGGTTGGCTTAACAATTAAGAGGCTATACTGCGCTTTGGTTTTTCCAGTCTGCTGCATCGTGTGACCCCGGTGACTCCAAGTTAAGCCTCATTATATAATGGCAGGGTGTTTTTTTGGAAAACCTCCATTTAATCTGTTCACAGCAGAATTTGCTGGTTTTGTTTTCTTTCATATCGTATCGTCGTCTCTCCCCTGCCGTCTACCCCTTCCCCGGCGGGCGTGTGCTGGAGGCGTCAGTCTGGGAGCAGGGTCCTTTCTTCCCTTTTTTTTTTCGAATTTGCAGAGAAAGGGAAAAAAAAGGTTTATTTTCGTTTGCTTAGGCTACAGTGCCTTTCCCTGCCATCGGGGGGAAGGACTACGTGATGTGCAGCAGGTATTTTGTGAATGGAGCACAACCCTGTGACTCCCCGTTGCTTGACCGAAGGGGGAGGCAGGGGAAGGAGAAAGAAAAAAAAAATAAAATACACCACCCAGTGACTCCATCTGACTCGTTTTGGCTGGAAAACTTTTTCAGCACCGTGGTTCTTAAGCCAGGAGGAAGCTTTCTTCTGGCCCAAGAACAATAAAGGGGTCAGCAGCCTGATCCTCCCTCCTACACCCTCTTCCTTCCATTGTGAGGGGTCTGTGCAAATATCCCAAGCTGCTTCTGCTGGGGCCTGAGGGACCTGAGCCGCACATGTAACGTTAAAGAGAGACTGTGTGAACTCTATAATCCTGCAAAACGGAAAAAAGAAAAGGAAGAAAAAATGTTACATCTCCAAGAGGCTCTATTTCTGGTGTAGTGTGGCACTTGGAGAAGGCACCGATAGGTGTTTCTCCTGGTGGGGAGAAGTCTGTCCCCTTACCATGCCTAGGTATTCCTTCACAATGCCCCAGCAGCATCTTTCCCACCATCTGCTCAACAAGTGTTCAAATCCCCACTGAGGGTAGGATTAACCCTTGGGTCTCACTAGCCATTGACCTCCTCCATTTCTCTGCTTGTCCAAGATGGGGAATTTCTGCTGCTCCAATAGCACAGGTGCAAACCCTGTATACTCAGATGTACAGTCTCTAGCAAGAATGGAATTGAAGGAGGCACAGCTGTTTGACATGTTGTGCTTCTTCCAGGGTTTCCCCACCCTGGTGAAATCTGGCAGCACCCAGGTTTCCAAGCCAGCACCTTGAATGATGTGCCTGCTACTCTTCAGATGCATATCACAAACCACAAAGGTCTGAGCCACCAATCCCTGGAGTAAAATGTCTTTGAGAAATGCTATGGGGCCACACCAGTGTGCCCACCAATCCCATCTGTCATTCAGGCTACTTGCATCTCTCTGGGAAGGAGGCTGTACACAGCTCAGAGGGCTGCTGTGGTTTCTGTGGTATTTCTGGTAAATCCAGGGCAGCTGCAAAACTTGTAGACCATGCTGGGTTCTGCTACCGTGAATGGTGATACTCTTTCCAGGTAGTCTCTGCCCGGTTAGATGCCACCTACCTTCCCAAAGAAGAAGATGGGACCTGTGGCCTTCTAAGGGAAGCTGAGTTCATCACAGTAAGCTGTATCGTGCACTGAAGACCTTATGCATTTGCCAGGGGAGAGTGGATGATGCTCATCAAATTGTAGAAACCCACCTCTTTTTTTTCCCCATTTTTTTTAACACAACAACCAGCTAATAGCATGTGTGATTATAGCAACTCCTCTCACTGTATTCCAGCTTGTCAGACCTTGGCACCATGCAGTCGCATGAATCATGATGGTGATTTTGCCGTAAGGCAGTTCCTGTCGTTATTATCTCCTTGCTGTGTCGATAATGCTTTGGTGGCAATGGTCAGGATTTCCTCACACTACAGAGCTTTCCTGAAGATCAGCTCTGCGAGTGGTGGAGGAAGTAGCCGTTATGAGATTGCTCCTGGCTGCTGAGAACTGGGTGGCCAACTTCAAATGTACGTGCGACCTGACATGATCCGAAGAGCGTGGCGGCGGCTCCTCTTTCCCCTCATCTGCTTCATCAGTGCGGGTGGGTGGAAACTCCTTTTCTTCTGCAAATGCTTCAAGAGCTGAAGTGAGACCAAACATAGTTATGAAAAACCAGCAGAGAACAGAACCCCTGGCAGTGGAGCTGGGGGATAGTTGTCCTATGTCTTGCCTGGAATCCTAAGGGAATGGTGAGAACACTTATGGCTGGGAGGAATTCAGGGTCTCAACCCCCACCCTTCTTGCAGTGTCACAATATTAGGACTGCACACACTGTGAGGTCTTCTAGTTGAAAGGAAATCTATTTGTAGTTCAGTTTATAAGTGCTTAGGCAAACAGATTTGTTATTTAAACTATTTTCTTTTTTACAAGTGCCCATGTTTGAAGGGAAAAGCAAGCAAGCTGCAAGTTCTTCTTTCAGCCTTGGTGTTATGCTGCTTTTCTCATGGTGTTGGAGTGGCTCTCTGATCCCTGCATACAGTGTCTAGCTCCAGGATTTCAGTGGTAAACTAGTGCTTCCAAGTAGAGTAAAAAATGGCAGTTACATAGACTGTGTTGACCTTGGTGGAGGGCAGGTGAAGTGTGACAGATTTCCAAGATGCAGCTCCATTGCTGCTTCTCCTCATCTAGCAGAATAAATACTGCCCAGCTGTCCATGGTCAGTGAGGCCACAAAAATATAGCACAAGTAGCTCTAAGGGTTGCAAGTGTGCCTGAGACTGGGAACCTACTGCGTTAGAGGTGGATCTCCTTGACTGCTTGACCATCCTGCTGTTCCTGTCTGAAGGAAAAACAGATTGCTTTGTTTGGCTTCTACGTGCCATGCCTTTTCATGGTGTGATTTGCATACAAAGCAGGACTTGAATTTATCATGCCAGTCCTCAACTTCTGAGAGTTGTTGGTTCAGGAAGGGCAAGGCTGCAGTGCAGCAGCTGGTGGCCATGCTCTTCTAGGAGGCCTAAGGTAGTTTTCTTGACATGAGATTGGATCAAAAGACAAGGTGTTTTGGCAGCACAGAAGTCTTTCTGCATGGAAAATTGATGATTTGGTGGTCACCTAGGAGTGGTTTGCAGTTTGGATGGAGTAATCAAGGCATCTTTAATAGGTGTTTTTCCAAAAGTACTTGATTATTTAGTGTCTTTACTATGTTTAGCAGAGGTAAATCCGACATTCATGCTCTGGTGGGAAGGACTGACTGTTCAGGAGCAGAGCATAATGCAGCAGAGGATGGTTAGAAGTGAGTTGGATGGGGACAGGGAAGGGAAGGGAGTGGGACTTGATGATGTTCCCCGAGTCCATTGCCAAGTTGCTGCTCCTTGATAAGAGCAGTCCTGCTTCTGAAGAAATCAACAAAAAATCTCTTATCTAATCTGCTCCTCTGTTTTGTCCTTGTCTTTCAAGACTTGCCTGTGATGCGTGTTTGGAGTGGTTGCCTCTGTGCCAAGAGGGCTTTCAGTCTGCCAGACATGCCCATGTACCCACAGCCACCAAGGTCCTAGCATGGGTAGATGCAATTGAAGTTAAGTTTAAAAGCTCATGTGAAAGGGTCTTGGAAGGCAAAATACTCCCAGTCCTGCAGGTGACCTTCAGCCCTTTGGAAGTTATTTGGCACCTTGGAAGATTCCTGATTGGATGCTGAACTTTGCTGGGGATCGTTTCATGGATTTCTTGTTGCCACATCTCTCTTCTTCCCCTGTGCATTCACCAAATGGCTTTTCAGATCTTAATGCACACAGAATTACATATTCTGGGGACAGGCTCAAGGAGCCTGCTGCCCTGGGAGGTGATGACTAGGGTAGCTTGGAGTCTCTGCTGAAGCTTTAAGGAGTCTCTCCAGGTTGGGAGCCATGTACAGTAGGAACAGTCATCAGCCTTATCTTACGTGCACTTTGTCTCAGTGGTTAGGATCGCTTCCCCGATGGAAACCATCAAGAATTTCCGTTATTTCCTTTCCTGAGGCTTTGTTTGGGTGGGGATTTCTGGA
>NW_008672957.1:67132-68579 GCF_000695815.1 Acanthisitta chloris
ATTAAAGAAAGATATTCTTTGCCTGGAGGCTGGACAAGGTTTCTTTAAAGCCAGGCCTTTAGGGTAGTGGCAAAACAGAAACGGTTTGTTGCCTGGTCCAGTGGAGGGGAGGCTGGGGAAAGGAGGGAGCTAATAACTGGGAATCATCCCAGTTAAACACTGCACACTGGGGTTAAGGTCCTTATCCAGCAAATCCTTGAAATATGTGCTTAATTTTAAGTCCTCTGACTTCAATCTGTTTACTCTTGTGCTTAACTTTAAGCATGTGCCTAAGTGCTTGGCTGGCTGTGGGCCAAGGCAAATAGTAGACTTGAGAGCAGATTCACATAAAGTAAATTCTTTACTGGACATAAGTTCCGTGGGACAGCGGATGCCATTGCTGGTCTGCAACGATGGAATGGGACAGTGCTGTATATCCCAGGTCCATCAAGTTACTCAGGATTAGGTACCACAGACCTGGGGCTGTGCTTACCTTACAGAGAGCATCTGAATAGTGTAGTCTTTGAACAGGTACCTGCATTTCAGTGTCTGTGTTTCTCTGTTCTGAAGGCATCAGTCTCATCTGTAGCCTTCAGTATACCACAGGCACAGTCTTGGAAAAAATATATAATTATTTTATTCTTAATTGAAAGAAAGGAAGAAGTTAGTGGAGCAAAATAGTATTAATTTTATCACCAGAAAAGGAAGGAGAGCAGATTTTATGACCTGATGAGTAAATCTTCATAAGAACTTGTGTGGCGGCATTAACACAACCAAAAGGAGTCCTGTATTAGCACAAGCCTTTATAATGGCTTTATCATCTTCTTTTCTGTTTCAAGCTAATTCCTGAAAGCCTTCTTTTAATCTCCCCTTTTGCTCATCCAGCCTGGACTTCTTAGAATGGCGAAGGGTTTTTTTCTTTATTTTTAATCTACAAATGACAGCACTTAAAGCTAATAAATGTAGCCATGGCATGCATGAAAATGAAAAGCCACCATCAGAAAACAAGATTTGTGTTTTTTGAAAACACCACTGCCAGGGGTTAAGGGAAATCTGCAGCTGGAACAAATACAGCACTCATCTAGCTTCCTCAATAACTCTGCTGGGGGAGCGGGCAGTTGCCAGACAAAGGAAGCGTGGTGAGCCATCAAGTCTTTGAATGCAGCTCCGTTTCCCCCTCAAACCCATGGAATTTATATTAACCTCCAGCTTTTCTTAGCTGGTGGGAATTTTTTCTTTTTTTTTTTCCTTGAGGAGGAGTCTTACTTCTATTGCTTTGGTTTGTCAGAGGAGACAGTTCTGCTCCTCACGCCGTGTTCTTGCTGGCAGAAAGCCATGGATGTTAAATGAATGATTTCTGGCAGTGATAAGGACAGAAAGGCTGAGGCTGCCAAGCACAGAGTCACAGACTTCTGATGACTTGGTCTTGGGAAGGGCAGGCTTGAGAAATTGTGGCTCGCTGGGTTGT
>NW_008672957.1:68607-74484 GCF_000695815.1 Acanthisitta chloris
GACCTCATGTGCCTTTAGCATCTTGTACATGGGTGTATAGGAAGTGAGCAAAGAGGAATGTCCTAGCCACCTGGAATGGTTTGGATTGGAAGGGACCTTAAAGACCATCTTCTTCCTGCAATGGGCAGGGTGCCCTTCCAGTAGATCAGATTGCTCCAAGCCCTGTCCGACCTGGCCTTGAACACTTCCAGGGATGGTACATCCACAGCTTCTCAGGGCAACCTGTGCCAATGCCTCACCACACTCGCAGTCAAGAACTTCTTCTTAATAACTAATCTAAATCCACCCTTCTTCAGCTATGTGAGAACACCAGTGAGGATGTCTAAACCCACTTTTGGTAACATACTTGTCTACCTAATTGAAGGCCATAGGTAGACCCACAGGAGACCTACACAGGTGAGCATAGAGTGTAGTGTGAGAGACGTCATCTTGAATCCCAAGGCTGCCATAGGGTCCCTGCATGATTTCAGAGCCACCATGAAGGCAAAACATCTGTGGGATTCTTCTAGCTGTAGTGCTGATGGTGATGGACAAAGGTCCAGGGTAGAGAAGGGAAGCTGAGCAGACATGGTGGACATCTCTGGTAGCAAGCAGTTTGACACCCACTTCCAAGTTGGTCATAATGCAGTGTATCTGCAGTTTGCCTGTCATGCCCCTTTCTGTTCATTGGTCATCCTGCTCTAGGTGACTGCTATCTTAGATCCTCCCCAGGTTCTGGAGCTGAGCCCATCATGTAGGCACAATCCCACCAGCAAGAAAGGCACCAAGGAATGTAGAAAGGAGCTAAAAAGTCCCTAGTTAGGAGGGGCAACACGACTTGAGACAGCCCGGTAGGCAAGTGGTGCTGGTTGCTTGGCACATGAAAATATCTGGGAGTTAGATTGGTTTGTTGAGTTTTGGTGCTGATTCTTATGGAATCATAGAATTTCTGGGTTGGAAATGACTTCTAACATTGAGTCCAGTCGTTCCCCCAGGACTGCCCACTAACCCATGTCCCCAAGTGCCACATCTATATGTCTGTTAAATCCCTCCAGTGGTGGTGACTCCAACACTGACCTGGGCAGTCTGTGTCAAGGCTTGACAACCCTTTCTGTGGAGAATTTTTTCCTAGTCTCAATCTAATCTTCTTTATCTCTGCTTGGTTCTGATGAAACATCTGAAAGTGTGTCCTCATGGCCAACATGAAATCAGTTGAAGGGGCTTTACCCAGGACGTGGCAGTCATTACAAAAGGAGCTGTAGCTTAAGCTTTCTCTGGCAGAAAAGCTGATGTTTGATGCTAGTGTCTTTGGAGTTGTTACGATTGAGGTTCAGCCTTTACAAGTCATGAGAGAACAGATACGGCCATCTTGCTGCCTGTCCCATAGCAACTTCGGATAAAATAACAGGTTTTTTGGATTTTATTTTGTGGAGATGCCAGATTCATTTCCAAGTGTCACATCTGGGCTGCAAAGCAGCTACAAACATACTTTTCTTACTCATCCCCATTTTACTGTTCACAGTAGCCTGTGGCTCCCAGAGGTCTGCAAAGCATCAGTGAAAAATCACCAGTGTAACTAATACGTGATATGATGACTGATTCTCTGTGGCAAGTGCATCATGTTTTTTATGTTTTTCCCTGCATTAAAACCCATTATAGCAGGAGGAATCTTAGGTCCTTGATGCATAAAAGGAAAATTCTGGAAGGGATCAGACAGACACTCAAGAAGCAGTTTCGTCTACCGGGTACAAACTGCCAGTAACCTGGCGAGGAGTAACTTGCCTTGTCGCACAGCGCCCATTCCTATGAAGGAATGGGACTTTTCATAGGGAAGAATAAGGCTTTAACAGGATTAAACTGACATTTGCACACTGAGATATTTTCTAAGCTGGGGTGGCTGAGACATCAGATCGTCGCTTGCTCTCTCTGGGCTGAACTATCACTAAGAACTGAACTGGGCTCAACTAGTGACTCACTGGGCTCAACAGTGACTTCAGAGAGGAGAAAAAGATATTTCTTTGTGGTATTGTCCCAGGAAGAGTGTGTTGGCTCTGTCTTCAGCCAACTGCAAACAGAAATATCTGTTATGTGAAAATGTTTCCAGCTCAATACAGGGGACTTGGGGAAGGAAAGGACAGTGGTGTTCTGCACTGCTTGCCTCAGCAAGGGTCCAATTTGATGCCAGATATGCCTTTCGCTTCAGTGACAGTATATGGATCACAAGGATGTGGATCATAGCAAAAAATGTTCATTGAATTATTAACTATTGCCTGCAATCTTAGGGTGTTGCAAAACTTCAGGCACTTGGAAGGCATCCAACAAGAAGTGCCAAGGGCTGAGCATTGAGGAAGTTCTCCTAGGGCCTTTGGATCTACCCGTGTTGAAAAAAAAGAGAAGTAACTTCTTGTAAGTTAGGTTGTGAATTTGTCATTCTGTAAATAAAGGGTTTCATTGCTCTTGGACTGTCCCAACTCCTGGGAGCTTACATGAGCTGGAGCTCCTTCCAGCTGAAACCCTGGTCTACCCAAAAGAAGAACATTTGTGGAAGCCTGATTCTGGGGGACTGCACAGATGGACATGGAAAACACACAGTCTTTTGTTAGCAATAAGGTTGAAGTGAAAATATGTTTGGATACAGCCCTTCCCACCTGCTGGGAGTGATGCTGAGTTTTGACCACACCTGGCCAGAGGAGGCTGTACCAACACTGAGGTGTGGTACACAGAGAGATTCAACAGACCCTCCAGTTTAGAAGTGATCTGGTCTCTGGTCCCAAACTCCCTGAGGTCCTAAGGAGTTTCCTTATAGGTCTCCTTAACAACTAATCACGCAGGTCCCTATTCTGCCTGCAGGTCTCTTCCTCGTGGCCCCATCCACTACAACGGCATGATGGGTTGAGTGATGAACAAAGTGTCCTCCGGCCATCTCAGCTGCCCCCTTCATCTCAGATGGAGAGACACAGTCAAATAGCACATCAAGGCTCACAAATGGAGGGCAGTAGGCTTTGAAGGGGACAAGAGCCAGGGAAAACCAGGCTGGGGAACATGAAAAATATATATTAAAAGGCTACTTTAAAAAAATATGAGGTCCCACAGGGATTGAAATAGCTCAAGTTACAAATATTCCCGTAGCAACCTCATAACACTAAGTCTCAGCTAAAGCAGATCCTCCCTCACCCCCAAACTACGGCAAGCCAAGAAAAAGCTTTTCAGAGCAGCATAGCCCTTTCTCAGGATGAGCCTGAGCCACCTGGGCAGACTGCAGAGCAAACAGCAGATGTGGTGCCTCCTGGTCACAAATGATGTGGGTAGTATTTATTCCCAGTATTAGCTGAAAAAGACTCCCTTTTCCAGGGAAAACCAAACCCAGGTCATCAACACTATTTATTTTAATAATTCTTTAAAAATTCTGCATTAGTGACTCCAAGAAACAGTGTGGTTATGTCTGTATTTACTGATAAATATATTTATTTATGGATGGAATGCTTTACTGCTGACAGTAGTTTGTTTTTAAGCCTGACCAGGGTAGAGGAAATACATACAAATAAACAATAAACCTAAACAACACTAAAATAACATCAGTTAAAACAATTAGAGTTATTTCCACTTGCAAAGTATTGTTCCCATTTTGCTATAGCACGGGAAAAAACTCCGTTTCCTAAGTCAGCTTGTAACTGATTTGGGTTTTGCGGATTCTGGTAACAAAAGGGGATTTCTTTTGTCTGTTATTTATACTCTTCCTATGGCACCATGTGTTCATGTCTGGAGCACCCTGTCTCAATGCACAGCTTCTCCAGTCTGTCCCCGTCTTGGTGGCTTAGCTGGTGCTTGGTGCCACTGATTGGGCTTTTCCTCCTGCCCATCCTGGTTGTGCTGAAGTGCACGTGTGTGTTTGCAGAGGCAGTTCCTCCTGGGAGACTTTGTCCTGGTATTTAAAGTTTTATTGTCTCTGAATTATGTATAATTCAGGAGCTTAGGACATGAGAGTTAAATATAGACCCCAGAAAACTCACTGTTAGTAATCAGCAGAAGGCCTTGAGAAAGGTTCAGGCTGTGTTTCATTTGGGATGCTTTGCCCAATTATTCTAGTGCCTTAATTGCATTTGCATCCAGTTTCTTAGTGGGTTGTTCTGCCATTCTCTGTCTTTTGTGTCATCCCAGAGCTGGGTGCAGAGGGATAAGGTGGCACTGCTTAGCTGCAACCAAGCATTTAATGCCATTTTCAATGCTGTCTTCCCTCTACCTGGGTGTCCGCTCTCTGCTAGGAACCAATAACAAACAACAGGGAGAGGTTACAGGAAAATAAGGGTCTAAATGACACTTGTTTGGGTCTGGGACTGCACGTGTAAAGTAATTCATGAAAACACCCATCATGCTGTGTGAGGGACCATGTACAGCAGCATTAATGCTCAGCAAATGGGAGTCCAGGAGGTTGCATCCTTGGGGCAATATGGGAGGTCAGAGCCCTGCAGGGAATAGTGTTGGTGATCTTAATGATAGCTAGAGAGTGATATTTAGCTGTGATAGTCCTGATCAGTTGCAGCCATCACTCATCTGTGCTACTCCCCTTTTTTGTGTTTTGAAAGTCTCCTCCAAGTTGCTTATCACTGAGGCATGTGTGCTGCAGCTACACGTTCAGCCTTTGCTGGTGATGTATGATCTATGGTGTTCTCCCCAAACATGCAGATAACCAGGAAATCCTCCAAAAAACATCTCCCATGAAGTGACTTCCTCTTTTGGGCATGCTGTGCGATGCCATGATTCATCGGACAAGGACATCCTACCATCAGGGTCCCTCAGAGCAAGGTCCCTTCTCCACCACAGGACTTTTAGGATCAGTGGTGGCAAAGCTGAGGGAGTTCTGCGCCTTTTCCAGTTCCTGGATGACTGGAAACTAATTCCTCTTTGTCAGCTCTATAGTTCAGTTTAGCCCTGACTCTGATGATTGAGGTTGAAAAATGCATCAGTGGGCATTGCCAGGACGCATGTGTGCTGTCTTGGGGGATGAGGGAGAGCTACAACCATCAAGTGCTGTAATGATTTACCTGCCTTTATCTTGTGCAGGGAATATTTTGTAAAATTGCTGCACTCTCAACTCCATGGATGCTGAGCAACAACTGATTCCTTATTAAGAAGCAAATCCTATTGTGAGCTCCTTCCAGGAAAAATGAATAGCTTGCAATTTGAAGGAACAGGTTTATCACTTGCATTTTAACAAAGAGGAAATAATTTCCAGGTGGCTTCCTGATATCGTCCTTCCATGGCCTCCAAAGCAGTTCAAGGCTTTGGTTTGTGCCTCAGCTCTCTCCTTTCAAGAGCTAAAAAATTCCCCTCATGTGAGTGAGAAGAGTGGATGACTGACCAGAGCCATGGGAATTCCTGGAAGGGGAAGAGGCAAGTGACCTCTAAGGAGATAGCTCTGCTGAAAGTGCCCACAGGACATACGTGTGTTAATATATCATTGAATCGTAGAATCACAGAGTGGTCTGGGTTGGAAGGGACCTTAAAGCTCATCTTGTTCCAACTCCCTGCCATGAGCAGGGACACCTTGCACTAGAATCACCTCCACTAGAAATGCTGGCCTTGGGGATACAGCGGATAGGGGTGATGGGGATGCTGCTGGTGGGGATGTGGTGGTGCCTTCGTTGTGGTTTTCATGCGCAATGGGCTGGCTGGGATGGTTGTACTGAATATTTGCATATTCAGCCCCATAGGCACCATGATTGTGGGACTGGCACAAAAGAAGTTCAATATATGTGGAGCTCTCTGACATCCATCCTATAGGCAGGGAAAACAGGGTTGGTTTCTGTAGATCATTTCTGGAATCACGATGTATTTATTTTTTACACTCCCTCCAGCCTTGGTATTTCTGTTGCTGCTTTTGCACAGGCAGGGGGAGTG
>NW_008672957.1:74497-77376 GCF_000695815.1 Acanthisitta chloris
GTCCCACCCCACCCTTCCTATGTCCCCAGAAAATTCATCTCACCCCGAACTTTCTGTGCAATAAAACCAAGTGAAACTCCCACCTCACGTCTAATAACTTGGTTGTTCAGTTCAGGCCTTCTGCTACCATTTGCTTAAGATAAGTGAGGGCATATGTTTCTTGAGGGAACAAAAGTCTCTTGAGATAAAGCTCCTGCAGACTGATCTGGTGAAATGGCTGGATCATTCTTCCTTCTATCATCACTGCAATGTTATTTTTTTCCATTGTTCCAGTTGTTTTTCTTAACCTTTTGTTCACTCTCAGGGCTTCAGTGTTTGTGTTTCCTATTCAGGCACTTTCACCTGCTTGAGCCTCACAAGCTGGGAGTGTTGATGCTGCATGGGGAATATCTATGGAAGAAGCTGAATAAGTTGGTATGAGTGAAGACTCAACCTTGTGGGTTGAGTCATGAAAGTCAGGCTGTATTAGACATGAAGACCATGGGGATGAAGCAATTAAACAAAAGCTCTCATAGCCCCTCAAATATTTGTGAAACACCCACAGGTTCGGCCACCTCAGGCAACAGTTGCACTTGAGAAGTGCAGAATGGAGGATAAGGAGGGAGGGTGCAGGTTGGTCCCAGATAGGACCATCTGTTTTGTTGTCAGATGCTAAAGGAGTTGCTGTGATTGCTCCCTAAGGGTATGCTATGAAGTCAGGCTGAGAGAGCTGGAGTTGTTCAGCCTGGAGAAGAGGAGGCTTTGGGGAGACCTTATGCCCCCTTCCAGTACCTAAAGGGGCTCCAAGAAGGCTGGAGAGGGACTTTGGACACAGGCCTGGAAGGACAAGGCAAGGGGGAATGGCCTCACACTGACAGAGAGCAGGGTTAGATTGAATATTAGGAAAAACTTCTTGGCCCTGAGAGTGGTGAGACACTGGCATAGGTTGCCCAGAGAAGCTGTGGCTGCCCTGTCCCTGGAAGTGTTCAAAGCCAGGTTGAACAGGGCTTGGAGCAATGTGGTGTAGTGGAAGATGTCACTGCTCATGGCAGAGGGGTTTGAATGAAATGATCTTCATGGTCCCTTCTAACCCAAACCGTTCTGTTACTCTGTCATTTACTATCACTAGTAAAGTGGCAAAGTTGATGGCTAAGCTGATGCCTTCCTCCAGCTTCTTCAGATGCAGCTGCTGCAGCACAGGCATGAGAAAAATTGTAACAAAGCTTTTGCTTGTAGCAGGGTAGCTCTAAACTCAACCACAGTCTGTTCCTGCCCGTCTTTCTTCTATCCCTCCTAGTCCAGTGGCCCATGGGTAATGGGCTGAGATGTGGGGTTGCGATCAGGAGAGGGAAGTTAGTGGGGAGTGGCAGGTATCTGTAGGGTTAGAGGTGGAGGCTCTTGGGTTGCTGCAGATTGACAACAAGATTTTGAAAGCTTTTTATTTGTTCTTTCATTAAACTTTGATGTAAATGTGTCTGGGGCAGCAGAGAGACAGCTGCTGACTTTCTGGATTCCCACAGATAGCTGGGCAGGGCTGAAGGTTGGACAGACACCTTCATTAGGAAGGTAAAGCACAAAAAGAGTGCACTCTTTGCACTTGGGCTTCAAACCTGCTCCCTCTGACCTCTGTTTGCATCAATTTCAGTAGATGACATCTTTACCTTGGTGTTATATCATATGGCTAGCTGGCCATATGACAGTCACCTAAACTTGTCAGACATCGCCTTCTCCAAGAGTTACTTGCCCAAAAAAATCTAAAAATGAGGATGCACATCAAAACATACCTGATCTCCTGGGGACTGGCCTCCAGAGCAGACCGGTCCTGGACAACCCTCCTTTTCCAGAGCTTTTGGTCTTTCTTGTTACAGTATGTGTGTTTATGATTTAAAGTAAAATGTAATGCATTAGAAGTCCTGTTGGCATTTCAGGTCCTGGTCCAAGATTCCCAACATGTAAACCACAGAGTTTTTAGCTCCAAAACTGAAAATTACCTCTATTAGCAATCCTTCTGGAGACCGTGGACTCCTTGTGCTTTGGTTTTCCCACATCCCTCACTTGCAAGCAGCACTGAAATGTTGCTTTGTAACCATTTCCATCCACCTGCAAGTAAATATCAAAAGAAAACCGATGTAGGAAAGAGACTAAAGGTGATTTTGCTGCCTACTGAGGAGTTGCAAACCTGCCTTTGAAAACCATGAGCACTTGGGCTTGGTAGTGTCTTCTGACCCAAACAGGAGCAAAATCTGTCCCTCTTGTGTAGGTCTTCTCATAGATCCATTGCAGAGCAGAGGGTGGTCTTCTGTCATGCAGGACATTTCTTTCTGGCTCTGTTTAGGGATTTCGGCTTTGTAAGGAAGTCTGCTGAAAGATTGAAGAGCTGTGTTTCAGATCCATGTTGTCCTCGGTGAGATGGCCCTATTGAAGACACTTACATTGCTGTCTGGCATGACCCATGGTGGGGAGCAGCCTCGAGACAAGAGCCATGTTATTCATGCTCTCATTGTGCCCTTGGGATTCTGGCCTGTCTCACCCACCCATCACCTTTGGTCTTCTCCAGCCTTTCCACCCTACATGCAACTTGCTGATACTTCCTTTTACATCAGCTCACTGCTCAAAAAAAGGTCAACTTTTCTCCTTTCCAAATTTAGCTGTATTTAGGCACAAAAATAGACAAAAGTAGGGATCAGTGACTGGTTTTTTCCAAAACATTGTCTCATGACTAGGCCTAAGGAAGGGAGCTGCTCAGCTGGCGAAAGAAGATGTTTGATTTTCCTAATGGGAACTTGAAGTTTCCCTCTTTTCAGGCAGTGTCCAGGAGTGCTCCTTGGATTAGGAGTTTATTCCTATGTACTTAATGTATCTCTCATCTCAATGACATCCTCTGCTGATGGGCAGAGGTC
>NW_008672957.1:77450-83058 GCF_000695815.1 Acanthisitta chloris
CCAAAAAGGCAGCTCCTGAAACCTTAATAAAGGCTTCACTTGAGGAAATTGTTCCGTGTGTTCTGTGGAGATAGTTTCAATTTTCCAAGGTAATTGTATTTGCACATGTGTCTGTAATGCACCTTAAGTTCTTGAAAATACCCCAAGCTCTAGTCTGCTGTTGTAATACAATATTTAGAATCAGCCTCACTGATTACTGTACTAATTTTATCCTCATTTCCTAAACTAGCACAGCTGATGTGATTGGGCTGTGTGTGTCTCCTCCTTCCCTACCAATGGTTTGGTATCCATTGGCCAGTTTCAAGCAATTTTTATGAGGAAGAGAATGCTCTTCCTATGCGTGCAGTGAAAATAAATGATTGGGAAAATAAGTGATGAGAAAGTCTCAAACCACAGTAATGAAGAAGTTTCAGTATAAGCAAACTGGTCTAGTGAAAGTTGTCCCTGCCCATGGCAGGTGAGTTGGAACTGGATGATCTTTAAGGTCCCTTTCAATCTAAACCATTCTAGGATTATGTGATTCTAAGCTATTAGACATCAAAGATACCACACAGAATTAACCATGAAGTGTTTGACTGTGGGAGAAGCAAAAGTCAGAAGTGGTTAATTAGGGGATAACTCAAGCACAGTGCCAAAAGAGGAGGTTGCCAGTTTTCCTTATTCCTGTACTGCCTCTTATTAGTTAAAGGTGGGCTATGTTTGAGCAGTGAGGTGGGATCTAGGGAGCATTAGGAGAGCTTTCTGGTGCTGGGTATGGGGATGTAAGCAGAGGACCACAGAACAACATGCTTTGCTAAGCAAATCCTCACTGAATGAGTAGATCTGCAAGAAGGCTGAGGCAGTTTTGTGTGATAATGGCCCTAGTACCACTGCTGTGAGGGATCATGTAGGATCCTGTGACTGGTCTGGCACCTTGGTTAAGGGTGTTTTAGCGAGAGAGAAAGATACTTTGGTCGCCAATGGTGTGTACTACTCTTGAGCATACTTTCTAATGTCTGTGCCACACAGCACCATCATGGCATATCTGATTTTTTCTGGGAAAGCTAAAAGTGAAGAAGAAAGGTTAAAGGGAATCTACCTTCACAGGAAGCACACTTCAAGACTACAGCCAAAGCAAGGTTCAAATGGGGACATGCAAGCCAGCACCAGGACTTATCCAAGAGCTTAGAATCATTAAATCATAGAATATCCTGAGTTGGAAGGTACCAACAAGGATCACTGAAGTCCAACTCCTGCCCCTGCACAGGACAACCCCAAAAATCACACTGTGTGCTTGAGAGTGTTGTCCAAACACTCCTTGAACTCTGGCAGGCTTGGGGCCATGACCACTTCCCTGGGGAGCCTGTTCCAATGCCTGACCACCCTCTGTCTGAAGAACCTTTTCCTAATATCCAGCCTAAACCTTCCCTGACAAAGCTTCATGCTGTTCCCTCTAGTCCTGTCACTTGGTCACTAGAGAAGACATCAGTGCCTCCCCCTCTGCTTCCCCTCATGAGGAAGCTGCAGATTGCTATGAGATCTCCTCTCAGTCTCCTCTTCTCCAGGCTAAACAGAACAAATTACCTCAGCCACTCCTCATATGGCTTCCCCTCTAGGCCTTTCACCATCTTTGTATCCTCCTTTGAATGTTTTCTAATATGTTTATGTGTTGGGTTGGTGAGTTCTTTATTGCTTGAAGTCTCAAGCGAAGGTCTCCGAAGGCAAAGGCTCGAGCTGCTGTGAGAGCTGTAGGGTTGCTGCAGCGACGGTTTCTTCAGGCTCTTGGCAAATGGTCTGGATGGATGGTCACAATAAATTTGTTGGTCTTGAACTTGGTGGTGCCTTCTCTGACCTGCGTGCCTAAACTCACTACCCCCAGCAACCTTTCTCCTCCATTGCATCTTCCACCACAGAAACTCAAAATATTATTCTCAGTAACTGCTACTAGAATCAACTGTCATTTTTAAAGGTGCTTCATGCAAAGAGAGAGGGACTTTTTTTTGAAGGTGGTGTGTTATGTATTCATGACAATGTTACAAAGCTGCTGCTCAATGAAATACAACTCCACCCAGCCTTTGCCCTTGCTCAGGCTACTCCCTCATGGCTCGTCACACATAGTGATTCACCAGCAGCAGCTGGAGCTCCAGGCTAAGATAGATTGCGATGGAAATAAAAGGACAACTTTTATAGGGCTTTTATTGCCAGCCAGGGAAGTATAATACTGTGTAAATTAAGTTCATTATGATTATGACAGCTCTGTGGTCCCTGGAAAATAAATAATACTTTGCACTTATGTAGGGCCTTTCATCCAGGAACCTTGGAGCTCTTTGCTCACATTAACAAAGCCTCATCATGCCCATAGTAGGGTGGGAAATACAACATCCCCCTTATCAGATGAACATACCATGTCAGAGAGTCAGCACCTTCAGTGGAAAGAGGACAGGACAGAAGCTTGAGTTACACACAGCACTTGCACTGCCTTGGCTTAGAATCATAGAATCCTAGAATGGTGTGTTGGAAGAAACCTTAAAGATCATTCCAATCCCCCTGCAGTGGGCCGGGACACCTTCTGCTAAACGAGGTTATTCAGAGCCCAGATCATCCTGGCCTTGAATACCTCCAGGGATGGGGAGTCCACAGCCTCTCTGGGCAACCTGTTCCAGTGCCTTACAACCATTGTAGTAATTTCTTCCTAGTTCCTTGGAAGAATTTCTTCGTAGCAGCTAATCTAAATCTACCTTCCTTGAGCTTGGTCTTGGGCATATCATTAACATCTTTGTTATATCAGTTGTTTCAGTAAGGTGAATGTCACCTGTCATTTACACAGGGGTGGCATGGGCTGACTTGTTAGTGGTGGACAGGCTCAGCGGAGTGCTTATGATGTGCTTGATCCTTTCCTAATGGTATGAGGGCGCAGCCCCAACCCCAGCAGCCAGCTATGGCTCCTGTCGGTTTCCTCCAGTATCCTCAAAATAATGCTGAACATCCTCCCTTTACAGACATGTTTCCATATTACACTTTACATTTTTGTATAAATATACAAAGGAAACAACTCAGGGAGAGTAGATGGCTTAGGTGCACCGATGTCATGTGTCCAGTGAGTGAAATGCCTGTTGATGGTGTATACGCATGTAATCCAGTTATTTATCCGGTGTGGTTTCTACCATACAGACACTGCAGATAACTTCGTTCCCTGCTCCTTGCAACGGCCCTGAGAGGGTACAAGTCGTCTGTGGATTTTCAGATCTGCTATTGTAGGGTCTGGGATATTGTAAGGGTGTTTGGATGTGAAAATTTCTTTTACCACACTCGTATACTGGGTGTACAGCTCTGTCCCACCCTGCTCCCTTCCATGTTGATGCCTCCTGTTTCTTGGAGCTGATCACTGCTTTTCCCTCTGTTTCACAGGGTTACCATCCGTTGCCTCATGAAGCTGAAATCGCACACACCAAAAAACTGTTCAGAAGGAGGAGAAACGACCGGAGGTAGGTGAAACCTCTTTACAATTTCCTTTAATATTCTTCATTGCACATTGTCCTCCTCTGTCTCATGGAGTGTCTTCGGACAATGCTGCTGTTTAGCAGCTGCCAGCATTGGGTTAATGATGAAACCCTTATTCGAGCACTAACATCCTGAAAATATAGTCTGTCTGTCCCTCTGGTCTGTCTTTTAAATCTGAGCTATGTCCTATATTGCTCCAGGAGTATCTTAAGGACCTTCTTTTCCCCTTTTGCTTGTTCCAGCATGGCCAGATACCCCTACTTATATTAGAAGAGGCAGCTGGCAAGCTATTATCTCTAAAGGCTTGAGTCCATGGGATTTACTTCCTGTTTTTCTGTTGAAAAGCAAAATTTGCTGAGTTTCAGTGTCACCTGAAAAGTGGGGATGGTTTGGTTAAGAGGGGGTTGCAGTGAGCCACGGATATCTGTCTTCGGGAAGGGGGGATGTGCTAAGTAGTCAGCTGAGTTCCAGTGGCATTGGCATTGGTGATTGCAATCCATTTAGTTAATTCAATTGGGTCAGTTGCATATTTAATTGTGTAAATTGCATATTTAATTATACGAGGGCATCTAGAGTCCTTGATAGGAACTGTGACTATGGTTAAATGTGAAAATAATCAAGGAATAAGGGAGTCAGCTTTATTTCTGCTGACCTGTTCTGCTGTGGTGAGACAATGAATCCAGGGCAATAAAGCAGTTCTAAGACCAGGAGTTTGCAAAGTGATTGAACAGGAGAAAAAGTAACCAATATTTTCTCCTAGAATGAGCTGAAATCTGTGCCTGAGCTGTGACGGGGGATTTTCGATGAAGTCCTACTGGCATCTTGTTTCCTCAGTTCTCCCCTTTGCTTCTCATTTCATGAACAGCCATGATGTGTTTAACTCTGCATGATTTGGTTTTCCTAAATTTTACTGAGTGCCCAAAAAAAACCAGCTGATAAGAGTTTTCTCAGGCATCCTAGAAACATTCTTCTGAGGGCATAGCAATTCATCATCAGCAAACTCTTGTTTACTCTCCTCTTTGGGGCTCCTTCCTTTTTTCCTGTATGCAATTGAAAAGCCAATTTAGTCTTGTGATTTGGCGGGAGGAAAAGAAGAGGTCTCACTTCAATTGAGTAACAGCCCTGCGATGACCAAAGCATGGTTAAAACTAAGTTGAAGTCTGCTGTGTCTCTTAAAGTGAGCTGGGTGGGCTTACTTGAAGCACCGGGCTGGTCACCCTGAGAAATCACAGTGGAGTCTGGAGTATCCTGCTCCCATCTTGCTCAGCAAGTGAGTCTTGCTCTGCCATCCAAGAGCTTGTGATGCCATGGGAGAGGAGACCTCCAGAACCAAGGGGTCTCCTGCTGGAAGTCCCATGACCAAAGCTGCAGTGAACCATGGAACTGCATGTTGGTTCTTCCCTGCCACCTGAAGGAACAGCCAATTGGAGAGAAAACACTAAATGTGCATTTCTGTTTCTTTTTCTAGTCCCTTCAGATAAGTCAGCAGAGAGAAGCATTCAGCCCCCCAAGGCATCCCTGCCTCCTGCACAGGTGTCAAGGAGAGATAGCAAAAGAAACTGCCTTGAGCTAGGGTTGGAAGATCACAGGATGAGATACGGCCCAGACCAAGTAGCACTGGGATAATATCCCAGGAGGAGAGAACACCCTAAAACCCAATTGATCCATCATCATTCCAGAGGAGACATGGGGTCATTTCAACCCTAAAAGGTCACAAATGAAATAAAATGGAAAGAGCAGAGGGTGTGCAGTCCTACCTGAGTCCTCCACAGTGGTGTAAAATCCTAGACAGAAAAATACATTTATTTTAGAGAGACAAAGGCACAATTTGAATTAAATCTGGCCACTTCTGTCAGAGATAGCAAAAACGTGTTTCTATAAATACATAATAGCAAAAGGAAGGGCAAGGAAAACCTTCATTCCTTGTTGGACGTGGGAGGGAACAGAGTGACCCAGGATGAGGAAAAGGCTGAGGTCCTTGACACCTTCTTTGCCTCAGTTTTTAATAGTAGGACAGGTTGTCCTCAGGACAACTGGCCTCTAGAACTGATAGACAAAGATAGGAAGCCAAATAGCCTCCCTGAAATCGGAGAGGAAATGATTAGTAATCTGCTTAGCCACTTGGATC
>NW_008672958.1:0-1816 GCF_000695815.1 Acanthisitta chloris
TCCCCCCTTCCCCATTTCTTTATTATAATAAACAAGTGCATCTGTGTGTCTCCTGTGCTCATCTGATTTATTGACCAGTTCTGTAGAGATTTATGAGCATTAAGAACATTTTGAATGGAATAAGGATGTAGAACCATCCCAAGAAACAGCTGGACAGGAGTTGAAGGCATGACTCCTGTTGTAACCAGTGACAGTGTTGGCTGTAAAGCAGTCAAGGATTGTGCTGGTAGCCCTAGAAATGGTCAGGAGGAGACCTGACTCCAAAACTAGGAGGGTGACAGCAAGGCTGCAGTACATCACTGCTGCAGTTCCTTTTTCTGGTGGAACAGCACTGAGATACTCAAAGTTAAGAGATGGAGGTATTGGCCAACAGACTGGCCCAGAAGGTGTGAAGTGAATAAAACTGAAGGTCCTACAAAGAAGCTGTTGAGCCCTACAAGGGTGTTACATATTATAGATATCTACAGAGTGGGAGAGAGAAAAAAATTTAGATTAGATATTAGGAAGAAGTGTTTACCTGTGAGGATAGTCAGACACTGGCACAGGTTGCCCAGGGAGGCTTTGGATGCCCCAGCCCTGGCAGTGTTCAAAGCCAGGTTGGATAAAACCTTGAGCAGCCTGATGTGGTGGGAGGTGTCCCTGCCCAGGGTGGGGAGGGTGGAGCTTGATGGTCTTAAAGGTCCCTTCCAGCCCAAACCAATCTGAGACTCCATGATTCAGTGCTGACTCTCCTGTCCCATCAGTCTTACAATGATTGTTATAGCAATGGATGTTATTTCACAAATGGAGCAAAAGTTGCCTGTTTTGAGTTTTCCTGGTGGCACATCAAACCTCCTGTGCCTCTACTCAGGTCTGAATATCAAATAGTGTAATTTTATTTTCATCCAAATAATTGGACTTGTTCCTCAGAAAAACTTTAGTCGAAGCAGTATCTGTTCTGTACAGCACTCAGGCAGATGGTTTAATGTGCTCAATATTGTTTTTCCTGGCTGTAAGAATTTTCCCAATGTTTTCAATAAGTGGGAAAGGCCTGTTGCAATAATTCAAAACTGGAATTGTGCTGCAGATATTTCATTTGACTCTTTTTGCTTATTAAATAATTTCTTACTGCAGCACAAATGGCTTAACTAAATATGTGCCTAAAATGCAGCATGAATCCCTTTTTTTATTTTTTTTGAGGAAAAGGAAGAGCTTAGGACTATCTTTACATTAGTTCTAACAGGATGTTTAACAAGAAGTTTAACAGTTCATTATCCATGACCTCCTCCTTTCCGTGTTGTCCTCATCACTCTTTACTTTATTCTCCACAAACATGGAATAGATTCACAGAACCATTTAGATTGGAAAAGCCCTTTAAGGTCATTGAGTCCAACCATTCCCCCAGCACTGTCAAGGCCACAGCTAAACCATGTCCCCAAGTGCCACATCCACGTGACTTTTAAATCCCTGCAGGGATGGTGACTCCACCACTGCCCTGGGCAGCCCTTTCCAGGAAGACTTTGTCCCTGATATCCAATCTAAACCTCTGTTGGCACAACTTGAGCCCAGTTTCTCTTGCCCTGCCCCTTGTTCCTGGGGAGCAGAGCCCAACCTTGGCTCCAACCTCCTGTCAGGGAGTTGTAGAGAGTGAGAAGGTTCCCCCTGAGCCTCTTTTTCTCCAGGCTGAGCCCCCACAGCTCCCTCAGCCACTGCTTGTGCTCCAGCCCCTTCCCCAGCTCTGTTTCCTTCTCTGGACACTCTCTAGCCCCACAATGTCCTTGTCATGAGGGGCCCAGGACTGCCCCTGGGACTGGAGGTGGGTTGTGGTATGTTCCAC
>NW_008672958.1:1853-39217 GCF_000695815.1 Acanthisitta chloris
AGGTCAGCTCAGTTTGTGTGGGCCACAGGCAGCTGTTTGGCAAAGCCCAACCCTGCAAACCATGTTTTCCTTCTGTGTTCTGTACTTGTTCCAATTTTTTCAAGGTTTAATGCATGGAGAACTTTCAAATGTGTCCTGTAACTCTCCAGCATATTAAAATTTACTTGTAAATAGCACTTAAATAGCTTCCAATTCATCAAAATAATTTGGGCTGTGTTTCTAGTAATCATAGCAGTGCTTTCTGGCATTATTAAGTGACCTGTATATGTTAAGGCACATTAGCAGTGAGGCTGCTGTACATTTTGGTGTTTAAAACTGCCATTTTTTACTAGCAATTCTGATGTTGATAAACATTGCAGGAGAGTTTAATAATTGGGCCCTAATGTACCAGATGGATTTTCTCCTCTCCTCATGAGGATGTATCATAGCAAAGCGCTGATGAAGTTTTCCAGACATTTAAAAATGCAAGTGGACTTGTTTGAAGAGCTTTAAGGATATCTGGAGTGGAGAGAATATCCTCTCTGCTATGAAGAGGAGATTAAAGTCCAGAATAAAACCAGACAGGGTGTTTAAGTTCAGATTCTTGTGTCAGGGTGGAAATACTCTGTGGAATAATGAGCACTAAAGGCTGATCAAGTAACGTTAATGCATATGTCGAGGCCAACTGAGGGGTGATTATTTACAGCCATGTTGCTCGTTTGTTGCACTTAAATAATCTAATGAATAATTAAGAATGAGTTAATGAAGCTATTTCTCAAATAGAATATTGTCCATAAAATGTAAATGTGTCTCCTCCTGCATTGCAATATTTATGCTGCTTAAGCTTAATTTTTTATGACTGTATAGGCCAGTGGAAGCTCTGCTTGGTAGAACCTGACCCAAACAGAGTCATGTTCAAATTGCTCTGGGATGAAAAATTTTCCAGGGGTGTTAGATGTTTCAACATGGCTCTTTTTCCTTCTAGTCTGGTTTCACACCGGCTTGCGATCTTCTTCTATTTCTGTGGGAATAATTGAACTAGTCACAAACTGGACTTGTCACAGGCCATAGGAAAGTGGAAATACTGCAACTGAAGCCCAGAATGGTTTGGGTTGGAAGGGATCTCAAAGTCTGTCTACTTCCACCCCCTGCCATGGGCAGGGACACCTTCCATGAGCGCAGGTTGCTCCAAGCCCCATCCAACCTGGTCTTGAACACTTCCAGGGATAGGGCAGCCACAGCTTCTCTGGGCAAGCTGTGCCAGGGCCTCACGACCCTCACAGGGAAGAATTTCATCCCAGTACCCCATCTATCCCTGCCCTCTGGCAGCGTGAAGCCATTCCCCCTTGTGCTGTCCCTCCAGTCCCTAGTCCAAAGTCTCTCTGCAGCTCTCTTGGAGTCCCTTTAGGTATTGGAAAGTGCTAGAAGGTCTCCCCAGAGGCATTTGAGGTTGAGGTGAGCCATAGAGAGAAGCCTTCAATGAACATTGGCTTTTAGGATTCAAGGAGGCTCTTGGTAGGCCGTTATTTTTGGAGGAGAAAAAAAGAGGACAAGGTAAAGCAAGTCCTGCAGTGAAAGATATTTTTTTTTAAAGCCATTTGGAAATGGGTGGATTTTCATGGCTGGCAGGGATATCCCTGAGGCTGTTGAGGAGAAAGCAAGTCAGAGCACTGTGTTTGACCAGGACTCTGCCAACCATTAGCTTTCTCTCCAAATCCTTTTCCAACACAGCTCTCACTCCATGCAGCTGCTTCTTTCCACTGCTTCTATCGTAACACAGTTGCTTTCCAAGGGAAAGTATGGGAAAAAAAGCTGCTTTAAAGCTCCTGATGCTCACATCAGATCTTTTAAACTTATTTCAGGGTGGTTTAGGCTGAGTAAACCCAACAGATAGATCTTGACTTCGCTCTGCCCCCAGGGTTCTTCCAGCAGGTGATGGACTGCAGCAGGCTCTGCCTTTTATTTCTCCACGAGTGCTTCCAAGGGGAGTTAGTGCAAGGGGGAAAATATATTTCCTTAGTGGTTTTACAGCTTTTGTGGCTATTTGCTGCCTCCTTGTGACAGTACAAAGATGTATAGTGCTGTTCCCCTGAAATACAGGGTGCTGTGCTGAGCGTCTTAGGAGGAGTTCTTGTTAGACTTTAATTGTTAATTCCTCTCTGCTTTCACCAGAAAGTCTTGGCTGTGATGCCAGAAGTGAGGCAGGAAAGAGAAACCAGAGAAAGGCTCTGGCTCATACAGACTTGTTCAGTGTTGCTTTTTGGAAAGGAAATTTAGTCTAAAGATAAAGGTGATCCTATTTGTTCCCCACTCCAGGTTTCTTTGAGGGAGTCAGTGGACATGGAGGGAGACACCGTGTACATGCGGAACTTGGGGGCATGGTTTAGTGTGGCTGTGGCAGTGCTGGGTGAATGGTTGGGCCCCATGATGTTAGAGGTCTTGTCCAACCTTAATGATTCCGTAATTCTGTGAGATTGATGAAGCCTTTTTTCTCTGCCTGTTGGACTTCCATCTCCTTTCCTCCAGTGAAGGGGTATTGGGGTGATGACTTGGATAAGCCACAGCAGTAGCTGCTGCACATAAACTGCATCTAAAATCGTAGAACATGGAATAGTTTGGGCTGGAAGAGACCTTAAAGGCCATCTAGTTCCACCACCCCATGGGCAGGGACACCTTCCACTAGAACAAGTTGCTCCAAGCCCCATCCAACATGGCCTTGAGCACTTCCCAGGAATGAGATATCCATAGCTTCTCTGGGCAACCTGTGCCAGTGCCATACAAATGCCAATTTTTAATATCCTATTCTATATGATAGTAAAACATATTTCTGTGCATATCTAAGCCTGAAAAATGTAATCCTGTCACCAGCTACCCCTTGGGTGTTTGGTGCCTGATCCACAGATCTACAGAGCTTTCACAATTTGTAGGCTGTGTAGTCAATATGTACTCAGGGACAGTCTCCTCTGCTTTACATCTCAGGGAATGGTTCCTGCTGTCTATCCTGGTGTTTAGTTACAAATATTTCCAAGTTACAGCATCAAAGAATCATTTGGATTGGAAAAGTCCTCTAACACCATGAAGTCCAACCATTCTCCCAGCACTGCCAAGGCCATCACTAACCACGTCCCCAAGTGCTGTATTCACAGGGCTTTAAACTCCCTCCGGGGATGGTGACTCCACCACTGCTCTGGGCAGCCTGTGCCAGGACTGAACAACCCTTTCCATGAAGAAATTTTCCCTAATATCCAACCTAAACCTCCCCTGGCACAGCTTGAGGCTGTTTCCTCTTGCCCTGTCACTTGTTCCCTGGGAGCAGAGCTTGACCCCAACCTGGCTTCAACCTGTCAGGGAGTTGTAGAGAGTGAGAAGGTCTTTGCAGTACTTCACCAGGTCTCTCTTGAAGAGAAATCTCTGTTCTGGCACCCAGAGGTCTGTGTAAATACTGCACTTGAGGAAGTAAGTCATCTGTTCTGCTTAATCTTCCTTTAAATGGAAACTTTCCTTTAAACTGTCTTTAAATATCTGCTGGAACATAGGAAGGAGGTTTGAAGACATTTTCCATTGCCCATCAGTGCAGTCCTTGAGCAGAGAAGCTCCACTGGGGTTGAGATTTGAATCTTGGCTTCTGTGCCTTGAATTGCTTGTTAGGTATTCAGTGTGAGAAGATCATAACTGCCAAAAAAATTGGCTTTTAGTATTATTATTGTAACTGTGTTTTGTTAAATCTGCTTCCTTGCATTTTCTCTGCAACTTGATAAATCTAGTCATCCATTTCTCCTCTTCAGCTGAAGCAAAGCAACATGGATTTGGGGAAATCAAGAAATACTTGTACTTCTGCAACAATTTAAAAGAATTCAACAGTCTATCTATTTTTTGTCATTTGGGAAAGAATAATGATCAATTTTCTCTGCTGCTTTCAAGGTTTTTTTTTTGGGGGGGATTATCTTCTCAGTTTAAATATCTCCAGAGACAGGTAATCATGGCTTTTCCAATCTGATTAATCTTTCAGCCTTACAGTTGTGATTTCCTGGGGAAAACTGGGGGATGTCCTATAAAGAGATCAAATGGGGAACTCTGGAAGAACAGTTTTCCCTGAAAATAGTTGTGTTGTTCCTCACTAGATATCATGAGCACTGAGCAGTGCTGGATTCTCTTTCATCAGTGCATCTCTAACTGTTACATGAATTTTCATCTCATTTTTCATTTCCTACAGTTTTGCTGTAGAATTCTGATGGAGAACAATAAAATATTCTTCTCTTTTTTCCCCTTTCCAGTTGTTTCCTGTCCTTGCTCCTGGTGGCAGCTGTGGTTTGGAAGATTAAGCAGAGTTGCTGGGCATCGCGACGGAGAGAGGTTGGAATGACAACATGCTCTTCCTTAAATGACTTTTTCATAGTTGTTTTCTCTAATATTTATTCACATATGCATCGCATTAACCTTTAGCTAAGGCTAAGCTCCACTAATCTATAAATGCTGCTGTTTAAGGCTTTAGTGTATTTTTGATTACAGTTTCAGTGACAAATGATGTTATTTTAGTCTCCTGATGCTGCAGTTTCTGTGAAGCACCAAAAAAATAGGGGTGAATGTCCTGAATTCCCAGAACTCATGTTTCTAGACAGCATAAATACAAACCCACACAAATTAGGAGATTCTTTGCATCTGTTTCAAAACAGGAAACAGAAAATAGTAACATTAGCTGCAGTTTTAATATGTTAAAAAAAGAAGTCAAATCCCCATTTGCAAATGAAACCTTACCTAAATATTTTGGGTGTCTGGATTTCCATCCCCCCCAGAACATTAAGAGCCTAAGAGGAAAGTGGGAGAAGCCACCCAGGATTTGGAAAGCTGCAGTTTACTACTTAAAAAGGCAAATTTATTGCCAGAAGTTTCTTCTCTTCACCTCCCCACAGTCCATCCCAGCTTCCCTTCTCCTGCTTCTCAGTTGGAGCTGATTTCCACCCAAACGACAGTGTGACAGAGGGAGGGTGACCAGCATGTTGTGGTATGCAGAGCTGTGTTTGTAGAGATGTCCTGTGTGCCACAAGACAGGTGACCATGCAGTCCTGGGATTTCTTTGCTGTGCTAAGTGCTAAAAGCGTGGAAGAAAAGCCCTGTATAATACCCAAATATATCAGAAGTTGGACTGGGCTGCACCTGGAAGTTTATAGGAGTTTTGCCTTGTGTTAATCTATTTATTTCTATGCAAAATGAGAGAATCCAAAGGTTATTCAAGTGAGTCCTTGTACACTTTCTATATGTGTGTCTGTATGTCATCAGATGGTTGGGACTAGATGCTCTTTAACGTCCCTTCCAACCCCTTAACCTTCTATGATTCTATCACCAGGAGCCAGATTCGCTAAGGAATGAGGTGTGTTTCTCGCCTGCTTTGGGATTTGCAGGTGAAATCTGCCCATTGCCATAGGTTTCCCTCCTAGCTGTCCTGCTGGGCTGAAGCTCTTGCCAGCTGCAGGCACCCAGCCATGTAGCTGCTTTCTTCAGGAGTGTTTTATTCCCACATCGTAGATGATCAAGAGGATTTGGAGGATTAATTTTTATGTGCTGGAATTCTTTGCAAATGTCCATTCCCTGCATATCTCCAGAAATCTCTATCTGGTTGTACTTTGCAGTGCAGTGGTGTGAATAATCCAAATTTATTCCATCTGAGGATCTCCTCACTTGTAATAAAGCAGGATCGTGGCTGATAACTCTTCTCTTCTTCCTCTTTCTGCTTCAGATGGTCTTGCTCTTACTAGAGCTATTACTGAATAATGTAATCATTGCTTTGCAAACAGATAACCCTTAATCTTTGAAATGATGGAAGGCTTTGAGGTTTGCTGTATTCTCTGAAGGTAGATAAATTTTTACTAGGGCTGCTGTTTTTTTCCTGCTCACTTTCTTGGCAAGAAACTAAGCTGGAGTCAGCATAACATTCCCTGTGGCTCCTGAGGTTAAGTGTTATCTGGGAATGGATAAGGAATATAGAGTGAGAAGTAAATACAGTGCATTGGAGCTCAGTTGAAATACTTGAGCAGTGGCCTAAGTGAGAAATGTCTCTATAAATTAAGTTACTTTCAGTCTGATGCATGTTTTAAGGAAAAGACCTGGAGTATTGGCAACATATTGGCCTGTTTTAGTCTAAATTCAATTTACATGTGTAGCTATTTGACAGGAAGTTCATCAGGGAGGTGTTTCCCTGGCAAATTCCTGTCCTGTGCTGTTATTTGTCTTGCTCCTTCTCTTTATCTAGTGACTCTATCTTGTAGTTCCTAGATCTCTGCTATTCCATTCCTCTTCTGTTAGAAGTACCTCGAAATCTTGAGGCAACAGTTTTAAATCTTTGCCATGCCATGATTAGATATATTAATAAAAACTCTCTAGAAACAAAAGTCTGCCCAAAAATTCTTGGACTTTTTGGTGTTATCTGTGGTAATTTTATAGCTTCCTGGTTTGTTTTTTTTTTAATCAGGATTCTCAATTAACCCTAGCAAGGCCCTTTAGGAATTAAAAATAATGATTAATTCCCACTCCTGAAAGTGTTCAAGGACAGGTTGGACAGGGCTTGGAGCAACCTGGTCTAGCGAAAGGTATCCCTGGCCATGGCAGGAGGTTTGGAATGAGATGGTCTTGAGTGCTGTGAAGCCAGGCTGGGAGAGCTGGGGGTGTTCAGCCTGGAGAAGAGAAGGCTTCAGGGAGACCTTCTAGCACCTTCCAGTGCCTAAAGGGGCTCCAAGAGAGCTGGAGAGGGACTTTGGACAAGGCCCTGGAGTGATAGGGCAAGGGGGAATGGCTTCCCACTGCCAGAGTTCAGGGATAGATGGGATATTGGGAAAGAACTCTTCCCTGTGAGTGTGCTGAGGCACTGACACAGGTTGCCCAGAGAAGCTGTGGCTGCCCCGTCCCTGGAAGTGTTCAAGGTCAGGCTAGATGGAGCTTGGAGCAACCTGATCTAGTGGAGGATGTCCCTGCCCATGGCCAGGTTTGGAACTCAGTGGTCTTTAAGGTCCCTTCCAACCCAGCCTATTCCATGATTCCATATTCCACAGCCAAGGAGAAAGATCTTTCTCTGGTTTGGGCTGTATTTTTAGCAGTAGTCAAGTTACAATCTCCTGTCTCCCATGGGTTGTGCTGTAGTAACTCTGTGCTTGTTCTCTAATCTTAACCCAAAAGTAAGTAAAATATGCTGCAATCTGCAGGTAATTCCCAGCTCTCCATCACTCCTGCTCACAGTAGAAGCATTGCAAGTGCTCAACTTGTTATTGCAGTGCAGAGAAGCTGATAGCTGAGGCTTATTCTGAGATATGTACAGGACAGAACAGGGAGTGTGGTGAAAGGTTTAGTAGTCAAAATTATTCCGACAGGATTGCTTGGAAAATGTGCTGGAGGAAGTCTTACAGCTGTGCTTGGTGTATCAGGTTAATGGAATAGAGCACCAGCAGTCAGTTGAAACCCAATTTGCATTGCTCCTTACTGAGAAAGCAGAGAGCTGCAAATCCAGAATTATATCAGGATCTTGTGAAATGTATAAGATTCTCCTGGCTTTTTTTTCTTTTCATTTCTGCAGCTTATCCTCTTTGACCAGCTGCTTGTACATGTCTGTGCTGATGCTCCTCAGTCTCCTGGCTAAAGAGTCTGTTGGGTGTGCAAACACAGCGTACCCAATGTGCAGTTTGAAGCACTGAGCAGAAGCAGAGTGTAAAACTTGACCTGAAGTGAAAATGGGAACTGTTTGTGTCATATCAGGCATGAGGGAGATGGGATTGTAAATTGTGTGTTTATTCCCTCACCACATTTAACTATCTTCAGACATTGTAAAGAGTGACAATGGAAATAAAAAGGCAGCTTTTACAGGAGACTTAGGATGAGGTGAATGACATTAGGAAATAGGGATAGGAAACCTTTCTGTCTTGCCTCTGGAAAATGACATGTTGAAGGTATCAAGGCGGTAATACAGAATAATGCATGAAATATGAGGGTGGCATTAAGAATTTTATGTGCTCATCTGCTGTCAGGAATTTTCTGTCCTATTGTTCTGTTTTAGCATCCAAATGCACTTCTGTTCACCCTCAGACTGCTTTGTCTCCTCTACTTTTGTTAGGAACTGTAGTGATAGAACAAGGAGTAATGGTTATAAATCGAAACAGGGAAATTTAGATTAGGTATTAGGAAGGTATTCTTTACTGTGAGGGTGATGAGACACTGGCACAGGTTGCCCAGGGAGGCTGTGGGTACCCCAAACTTGGCAGTGTTCAAAGTTAGGTTGGATGAAGCCTTGAGCAACCTGATATGATGGGAGGTGTCCTTGCCCAGGGCAAGGGATTAGGACTAGATGATCTGTAAGGTCCATTCCAACCCCTTAACATTCTATGATGCTTAGAGTAAGGAATAGCTCCTTTTAACTTCGGCAGCAAAGGGAGCGTGGAGAGTGATTTGGCTGACCCAAGGGCAGCCAGAGCACTCCCTGTGCTCCTTCAGGCTGTGGTGGGAGCATCAACACCAAGCACATACAGAGAGAACTAAATTTGAGTGTCTCAAACGTGATTCCACCCTTAACGTAAGTAAAATTGTCTATGTTTTGCCTCCTTTCTTGCCAAGACTCACCAGGACTGAACGTTGTTAGTCTGTGCTCAGCCCAGTTTATTCAGGATGTAGTTTGTGTATTGATTTACTGCAGGGATTATCCTTCTCCATTCTGACCTTGTTGCTGAAACCTTTCTCCCTCCCAAGTCTCTTCAAAATGTAGCAATGCTTCTGTTTTCACTGGCATCCTCCTCTGTACCATCCCTCAACACGGAATGCCACTCAGGCAGGCAGATTTTGGTGGGTTTTGCTGCAAAGATGTTCCAAGGGATGAGTGCTCTGTATTATTTATTGCCCTGCCTTCATTTACTTCCCTTTCCTGCTCTCACCTCTTAGTGTTTCACTCATCTCTTATATCTTCTCTCTTAAGCTGTGACTTAGGGCATCCTTCGCCAAAGAATAGGATTTAGGATTGGAATACTTGCAAGTCATAACTGAATCAGGATGTTCATCATTCTTTAAAGGCTCCAATGGCATTTTGGACCAGTATCTGGTCCCAAGGATCTGGTATCAACCTTTTGCAGGAATATTAGAACATCAGGCAACAAATGTCCTAGGTTTGGATAGTCCTGAGTGCTTTGAAGGGTTTCTAAGAAATGAGGTGTGCCAATGCCAGAATTTACTGCTACTCCAAGCTCCAGGCAGTCATTGGCCACACAGACTTTCTTGTTTGATAGCGCTGACAACACTGTTCAGTGTCTGTCAGTTTGGGGTTTGGGGGTGGTTTGTAGAGAAAACATGAATTGGAGGAGTGAGAGATCACAGCAAGCTTCCTCCCACTTCCAGGGAGGTCTGGGTTATGTAGGGAGCATATTCAGTTCTCACTCCAGTGGGAAACATAACCTGAGTATCTTTTTTTTAAGCAGTTAAAGTGAGTTTACTTCCCAGAATAGCTATTCCCAGGACAACAGACTGAAATTAAGATGGCATTGGGGATTTAATGACTATACGTAAGTTCCTATTTCCTGTATTTATAAGTAGAGGAGTAAAATAAGAGCATAGTGTTACTATTAGGTGTAACCAGTTATTGGAGTATTTTGTCCAGCTGCTTGCTGCAATGTCTTGGTGTTGCAGGAGGTGGAGAATAACACTGTGAAATGAGTGCGCTAACTGGAAGATAAGCAAGAGTTTAAGGCATTATAGATTACTCATTTTCTCCAAGGAAGAACCTATTGAGGTTTGATGATGTGAATCAGTGACTGTGTAAAACAATTGGAGAAGATTCATGATGGGATGAGCATCTTCTAAAGGATCAACCAAAAGCATAGTGTCTCCCTGCTCATGGCAGGCTCGTGGAATTAGATGATCTTTAGGCCCTTTCCAGCCCAGACCAGTCTATAACAGGGAGGTAGTGGAAGGGGAGAAATAAGCTGAATAATCTTGATCTGAAGTGGCAGTTGCTGGAGATGGTTCCCATGCAGCCATTGAGGCTGGAAAGGCTGGTGTGGTGTGACCTGACGTGGCTGATGAAGACCACTGGGCTCCTCAACTTCCCTTTGGAAATGCAGTTTAACTTCTGAAGTCTTACTTCTGGGCTTTCTGGCATCTTCTGGTTCTAAGATCTTTTCTGTGCATTAACAGGAAGAATTAGGAAGAATTTCTTCCCAGAAGGGGTGGTCCGACGCTGGAATGTGCTGTGCAAGGAGGTGATGGAGTCACCATCCCTGGAGGTGTTCAAGGAGAGACTGGACATGGCACTTGGAGCCATGGTCTAGTTGCCGTGGTGGTGTTAGGTCACAAGTTGGACTTGATGATCTCAGAGGTCTTTTCCAAACTGATTGATTTTGTGATTCTGTGTCTGCAGCTGGGGGTAAAAAAGTCCCAAACTGGTTTGGTTTTTTCCTCTTTAAATGGCAAGAGTAACAAATCCATCAATTTATTTCCATTAGAAATATGGGTCCAGAATTGGAGTGCTTTTGGAAGGATCTTTTCTAGGTCAATTTGCACGTGGTGCAATTGAGTGGCTCACACTAGGCAGGAGGTCAGATCAAATCATTGTAACTTTCCGCTATCCCTAAATTTAAAATCCATGAATGGGAACCAACTCATAATGCCTGGAGGCTTTTTCCAAAATACAAACACTGTGTGCACTCTGCAGTGATCCATGTGGATTTGGTCACCAACTGAAGGAGATTGTAGCCGAAATAAGAGATGCCCTGAAGAGGGAAAACATCCCAAAATATTAACGTTGATGAGAGATTCCAGCTTAGAGGGGAATTGATGGTCCCTTTTTGTTTGAACTTGCTCCTGTCACTTCTGTGCCTGATGGAGCTAATCTTGGGTTGAACTTGCAGATGGCCACTTCCAGCTGACCACTTGTGGCTTTAATCTATCAGAGTAGGATACTGTTGGACTGCATTGGCAATCATGGACATGGTGTTGGAAGCCACCTGAGCTCCTCAGAGTGTCTTCAGTGAGGCTGGATCTAGAGAATAAAGTTGGGTTTTGTATATCCCAAAAAAAAGAACTGGTGGGAATTTAAGTGATGATGAAACTGGAGTATCATCCTTGGGATACCAACCCTTTGGGTCCAACCCTTTCCTGGTTTGAATTAGATGATCTTTAAGGCCCCTTCCAACCCAAACTATTCTATGATTCTTTCAGTACATGAAGGGAACCTTCAAGAGGGCTGGAGAGAGACTCTGGACAAGGGCGTGGAGTGACAAGACAAGGGGGAATAGCTTCCCATTGCCAGAGGGTGGGGTTAGGTTGGATATTGGGAAGAAATCCTTCCCTGTGATGGTGGTGAGGCACTGGCACAGGTTGCCCAGAGAAGCTGTGGCTGCCCCTACCCTGGAAGTGTTCCATGCCAGGATGGTTGGGGCTTGGAGCAACCTGGTCTAGTGGAAGGTGTCCCTGCTCATGGTATGGGACTGGGACTACGTGGTCTTTAAGGTCCTTCCAACCCAAACTATTCTGTGATTCTATCAAGTTTAGCTCTAGGAGAGTTCAACCTTGTTTAAAAACACCACAGCTTCGTGTATATTGAAGCTGTTCTCATTTCAGAGTCTGAGGTCTCTGTCTGATGATAGGAATCAACAGTAGAGGTATCTAATTTAGCTATTTGGAAAAATCAGGGAGAGAAGGAGTGTTGTGTAATTATGCCAGAAGAGCTCTGTGCAATCAAAGGTGCATCGTGCAATTGTGTAATTAGCAGGTATTGGTGTATATTTTACTCTGCATGGACAAGATCCTTCTGGTCTTTTAAAAAGAAATTATCTTATTCTTCTTATTAAAGGTCAGGTTTGTCATGGCCTCCTACTGGGCATGATTATGATGAATAACTTACTGATCTTAATCAGCCCTGAATTAAATATCTTCTGTCATTTCAGCATGAGGCGACTTCCCAGCAGCTTTGCTTTCTGGTTTGTTATAGTTTTGAAGTGTGGAAATGCCTGTTGAGAAGCATTTGAACATTAATTCTCTCCTCTTCTCTCTTTCAACATAGCCTGCAAAGTCAGTTACAAAACTAATTAGCTGACATTAATATGTGCACTGCTCCAGGGGCTTAAAAACTTAATTTTCAGTGATGATGAAAGCGTCAGAGAAAATTGTTTGTTTGTTGACTTACATGGTAGTTAGTGTAATTGTAGCTAAATGCTTTAAATCACTTAGTTCTGAGACAATGAGGCTCATCTTCATGGAGTATTTATGGCTTGTAGGTTTATTTCTTTGCTGATGCCCCTTTTTATTTTGTAGGTAACTCCACTGTCTTCTTTCCCCAAGGTCACCAAGTTAATATAGCACAAAGCAAAGGTTGCCACACCAGGGTCCTTTCAGATCCCACAGTATCCCTCACCAGGTTCCTTCAGAGTAATGCACAGTGATACTCCTATGGAGCCAGGCTGGGAGAGCTAGGAATGTTCAGCCTGGAGAAGAGAAGGCTCCAGGGAGACCTTAATGCCCCTTCCAGTGCCTAAAGGGGCTCCAAGAGAGCTGGAGAGGGACTTGGGACAAGGGCCTGGAGGGACAGCACAAGGGGGAATGGTTTTCCAATGCCAGAGTTCAGGGATAGATGGGATATTGGGAAGGAATTCTTCCCTATGAGGGTGATGAGACACTGGCACAAGCTGCCCAGAGTAGCTGTGGCTGCCCCATCCCTGGCTCCAAGAGGAGAGGGACTTGGGACAAGGGCCTGGAGGGACAGCACAAGGGGGAATGGTTTTCCAATGCCAGAGTTCAGGGATAGATGGGATATTGGGAAGGAATTCTTCCCTATGAGGGTGATGAGACACTGGCACAAGCTGACCAGAGTAGCTGTGGCTGCCCCATCCCTGGAAGTGTTCCAGGCCAGGTTGGATGGGGCTTGGAGCTACCTGGTCTAGTGGAAGCTGTCCCTGCCCATGGCAGGGGGCTGGAATGAGGTCCAATGCCAGAGTTCAGGGATAGATGGGATATTGGGAAGGAATTCTTCCCTATGAGGGTGATGAGACACTGGCACAAGCTGACCAGAGTAGCTGTGGCTGCCCCATCCCTGGAAGTGTTCCAGGCCAGGTTGGATGGGGCTTGGAGCTACCTGGTCTAGTGGAAGCTGTCCCTGCCCATGGCAGGGGGCTGGAATGAGGTGCTTCTTCATTTCCCACCCAACCCAACCCATTTCATGGTTCTGTGGCACCTGAGCACCTGTCAGTGCTGGCCATGCAGATGTACAGATCCACTTAACTCCCATTGCCATCGCCACCAGGACAGGAACCTTCCCCAGAGGCCTTTGGGAACCCCATGAGGGTGGTGTCCCCTTCACGCACTGGTTGTCAGCAGCCTGCAAGCTGCAGTTTTGGGAGATGCCATTACAGGAGAGCTCTGGGACAAGTCCTCCTGACTAAGTTAATCATTTCTGGAAATCGGTGGTTGATCGTTTATGTGCATAAGCAAATAAGCGTTTGTGCACAAATGGGACAAGCTGCCTGCTGAATCCAAATGAAGCCCTTGGAGCAATCCACGATGTGTAGGCATGTGCTCAAAGTATCTGTCTGAACAAACTCAACTCTCTCAGCCTTTCCTCGTAGGTGTTCCGTCCCTCTAATCATCTTCACCTTCCTTCTATTTCTCCTTTTGCCATGACACTGGAGCTGTGACTGTCAGCTCGCTGTGGTGTGTGAGCTCTCTGGGTTTGGCCCATTGAACCAGTTTATTTTTGTAATGCAGACAGGGATGTGGCTCAGAACACACAGCCCATTCCAGAGTTTTCTTTTTCTTAAAGTTGGCTGTGGACAGCATGGAGAACACAGCACATGTGTTTGCTTGTTCATAGCAGAAAGGAGCTTGATTTCTTTTCCGTGGTGGTGCAGAAATATGGGAGTAGAGACCCAGTTCAGGAGACTGATCATAGCCTTGGCTTTGGAGCAGCATCTGAAATTCATTTCAGCCTTGAAGGTTGTAATATGTATCCTCAAACAATGATGTCTAATCCTACTTGTCTCATTAGGAGTGGAATCAGCTTCAAGTTGTGCCAAGGGAGGTTTAAATTGGATGTTAGGGAATATTTCTTTATGGAAAGGATTGTCTATCCCCAGCACAAGCTGCCCAGGGCAGTGGTGGAGTCACCATCCCTGAAAGGATTTAAAAGCTGCGTGGATGTGGCACTTGGGGACATGGTTTAGTGGTGGCCTTGTCTGTGCTGGGGGAATGGTTGAACTCAATGATCTTAGAGGGCTTTTGCAACCTCACTGATTCTGTGATTCTATGAAACTGGAGGAATGTGCAGTTTGCTCTGTTGAACTATCTTCAGCAAGAGTTCTTCCATGATCCAAGATGTAATTTCCTGAGGCTGCCCAAAGAAGCTGTACTGATAAAAACAAGAAGTTGTGGGTCCAGAAAGAACTGAATTTCAGAAATACCTTGAAGAATTAGATCTACAAACTCCCTGGGGAAAAAAAAAAAAAAAAACACCAAACCCTTTTTGATCAGACTATTATGCTTTTCTGGCTCCCCTTATTAAAGTTCCCCTCCTGTGTCCATAGGCTGCTGTAATGGCACCAGATATTTCTGCTGCTGCCCTGCTTGAATATGTCATGCCTGCTGGAATTTTCTCCCTTTCCCATGGAATTCTTTTTGCTTTACTTTAATTCTGCCTTAAAATGAAAGCTTATCTCTGCTTGCTACTTACTTCACACATCTTGGATTTAGAACCATAGCAGATAGAATGGTTTGGGTTGGAAGGGACCTCAAAGACATCTAGTTCCAACCCCTGCCGTGGGTACGGACACCTTCAACTTGACCCGGTTGCTCCAAGCCCCACCCAGCCTGGCCTTGAACATTTCCAGGGATGGAGAGTCCACAGCTTCTCTAGGCAATTTGTGCCAGTACCTCACCACTATACTCCTTGAGTTCCTGCTTTTTTCCTTCTTCATTAAAAATTGAGATGAAATACTCATGTGAAAACTTGAGTTCATTTCTGTGAGTTCATTGCGATCAGTGTTTTGCTTTGCTTTTTTAAAAGCCGCACTTTATCAGTGACAAATAAAATCTAAACCAGATTATTTTCTTATGGAAAAATCATCACCTTTTAATGGCTGAAAATATCAGAGCCCCAACCCAAAAACTTCTGTATCCCTGTGCTCATAAAAGAGTCTCTGCAGGGGGCAGTTGCTGAGATGGATGGGAGCAGGATGGTTACAGAGCTTGGTGACTGCTTTATGGTCAAGAATAAAATGTCCAGGCTTTTCTTGTAAGGGAACACAGCATAGGTTATATTAGCCAATTAACCTGGTAACCTGCATAGCTGTTTGTCTTTCCCTGAGAGCCTGTACTTCTGCCTGACAAGGCTTTCCTCAATTCCTCTGGAGGTTTTGCTCCCATCAGTAACACACTATTGAGTTTGGATTGTCAATTACTCCACATGTGTCAATTGAAAGAATTCTTGGGAGGAATCACTGCATTTGAAGTGTTCAAGGCCAGGTTGGATGGGGCTTGGTCTAGTGGAAGGTGTCCCTTCCCATGGCAGAAGGGTAGAATTTGATGGTCTGTAAGGTCCTTTGCAACCCAAACCATTCCATGATCCTTTGATATGGAAAAACCAATAAAAGTCAATGCATATACAAGTTGTGCAGGTTCTCACAGTTTGCAGTTATTTAAATATTAAAGGCCAGTGCTGTGTTCCAGGACATGTTTTTTGATGTGATTTCATTGTAAGCCTGTCAAATGTTTTCCTTTAAAATCCTCTTCAGACCTTAGTGATATCAAATATTCCCATGTTGTCCTATTAATTGTGTCATCTGGAAACCAAAGGTTGGTTTGAAAGAGTTTAGAGGTTCATTATTTGAAATCTCAGAAAGCCAATCATTAGGAGTGAGGGGGAAGCAGCTTCTGGGGTATCTTGATGTTAACTGCTGCTGACTTCTAATGTCAGGCTCAACCTCTTGGCTGAGGAAAAGTCACAATTTCTCCCTTACAACATCATAAAATCTTTTAATTAAAATTTTGACACACCAAACAAACATTGAAGGGTAGATACGTGCCCAGGTTAAACAGGCACAGGCATGCCTTGGGGGAGAGAGTGACATTCAGGTTAGAGAACAATTATTTCTCAAATTAATTCTTAATTTATAGGGGGAACTTTGAGACATGACTTGTGCTACACCAGAAGCTGGTGCTAGGACATTTGCTGCTTTGGTTGCAGCTTGGCCTTTGGTTTTACCTGGTTTGGCCACTGTTATGCTCAGGTGAGACCTCACCTGCAGTCTCAGGCACCAACATCAGAAGGATGTGGAGCTGCTGGAGCGACTCCAGAGGAGGCCATGGAGGTGATTCAAGGGTTGGAGCCACTCTGCCGTGGAGCCAGACTGGGAGAGCTGAGGGTGTTCAGCCTGGAGAAGAGAAAGCTCTGGGGAGACCTTAGAGCCCCTTCCAGTGCCTAAAGGGGCTCCAAGAGAGCTGCAGAGGGACTTGGGACAAGGGCCTGGAGGGACAGGATAAGGGGGAATGGCTTCCCACTGCCAGAATTCAGGGTTAGAAGGGATATTGGGAAGAAATTCTTGGCTGTGAGGATGGTGAGGCACTTGTGCAGGTTTCCCAGAGAAACTGTGGCTGCCCCCTCCCTGGGGGGGTTCCAGGCCACGTTGAATGGGGCTTGGAGCAACCTGGTCTAGTGGAGAATGTCCCTGTCCATGGCAGAGGGTTGGAACAAGGTGGGATTTAATGTCTCTTCTAACCCAAACCATTCTATGATTCTATATTCTTGAAGTTCTTGTTGACTTCAGGAAGAGTCATGTTGCCAAACTGCACATTTTCTTCAGTAAAATAACTTCCTTTGCACAACTCAAAGCCTTCAGTTTGTCAGTCTTTTGGACATCTTCATCAGGACAGCTTGTTCGTTGATTTTATAGCCATTAAACAAAGCAGTTTATGATAGCTGAAGGGGACAATTACAGGAACAACAACCCAGCAATCTGTTTCACACTTGCTTTCGTCTGCAATCTGCTGGTGTGCTTTAAATATCCCCAAACTCCTCATGGCCTTTTACCCAAGTGTGAGTTACACACAAGTTTGCTTACAAACCTTTGTGTTGCCTCGGTTTGTGCAAATTCCTTGGGTTTTTTGCTTTGTGACAGTATCTACAATCTGCTCCAAAGTGCCTTTTTTTTTCCTGCCTTTTATTTTTTCTTTCACAAATTAAGGAAAAGTTTCTCATATGCCTTTTATGGTGGAGAAATTTTATATACTGAGAGCCATAAAAGCTTATATAGAATCATAGAATGTTAAGGGTTTGGAATGGACCTTAGAGATGAACTAGCCTCAACCCCCTGCCCTGCGCAGGGACACTTCCCATCAGACCAGGTTGCTCAAAGCTTTACCCAACCTGGCTTTGAACATTGCCAGGGCTGGGGCATCCACAGCCTCCCTGGGCACAACCTGTGCCAGTGTCTCACCAGCCTTACAGGGAAAAACTTCTTCCTAAAATCTCATCTAAATTTCCTCTCTTTCAATTTCTCCCCATTACTCCTTGTCCTGTCACTGCTGTTCCTAACCAAGAGTTCCCTCTGCAGCTTCCCTGCAGCCCCTTCAGCTCCTGGCAGGTTGCTCTGAGGTCTGTACGCAACCTTCTCTTCTCCAGGCTGACCAGCCCCAACTCTCTCAGCCTGCCCTCATAGAGAAGATGCTCCAGTCCTCTTATCAACTTTGTGGCCTCCTCTGAACTTGTTGCAAGCCCCCATGTTTTATCTGCATTATCTTCATCATGCCTTGCCTGGACCCCAGGCTTACAGAGACAGTCCTCTAGTTTTCTGCACAAAAAAACCCCCAAATAATAGGTGGCTTGGCAGAGAAAATGCCAGAGAATGTTCCGAAAAGGCCATGATCAGTGGCACAGGGTGTAGTTGGAGGCCTGTCACTAGTGGTGTTTCCCCAGGTTCAATACTGGGCCCAGTATTGGTTAACTTATCTGTCAATGACTTGGACAAAGGGGTCAATGCCTCCTCAGCAAGTCTGATGATGTGGGAAGAGTGAACAATTACTCAGAATGCTATGCAGCCCTTTCAAAGGACATTGACAGGCTGGAGAGAGAGGCAGTGAAGAACTCCGAAGTTCTACAAAGGTAAATGCAGGGTCCTGCTCCTGGGGAGGAATAACCACCACGTCCTGGTGAACAAGAAGCTGTCCATGAGCCAGCAGTGTGCCCTGGGGGCCAGGCAGGTCAGTGGGATCCTGAGGTGTATTAAGGAGAGCATTGCCAGCAGGTCGATGGAGGTGATCCTGACCCTCTGCTCAGCCCTGGTGAGGCACATCTGGAGTGCTATGTCCAGTTCTGGACTCCTCAGGACAAGAGAGACATGGAGCTCCTGGAAAGGGCCCAGCAGAGGCTACAAAGGTGATGAAGGGACTGGAACATCTCTCGTATGAGGAAAGGCTGAAGGAGCTGAGCCTGCTCAGTCTCAAGAAGAGATGACTGAGAGGTACCCCATCCATGTCTGTCAGTATCTGCAGGGAGGTGTCAGAGGATGGATCAGGCTCTGCTCACTGGTGCCAAGCAATAGGACATGAGGCAACTGGCAGAAACTGATGCACAGGAAGTTCCACCTGAATATGAGGAAGAATTTCTTTTGACTGAGCACTGGAACAGATTGCCCAGAGAGGATGTGGATTCTCCCTCACTGGGGACATTCCAGAATCATCTGGACACAATGCTGTGCCACGTGCTCTAGGATGACACGGTTTGAGCAGGAAGGTGGAAGTGGGTGACCCACTGTGCTCCCTTCCAACCTGGCCAGATCTATGATTCAGTGACTCTGTTTATAAATTTAAGAAAATGATAATATAATTATCGATATCCGATAGCACAGGAAGGACACTGATGTGTTGGAGTGACTCCAGAGGAGGCCACCAAGTTGATTAGGGGGATGGAGCAGCTCTGCTGTGGGGAAAGGCTGAGAGATTTGGGATTGTTCAGCCTGGAAAAGAGAAGGCTTTGAGGTGACAATTGTGACCTTCTGGTACCTGAAGGTGCCTACAGGAAAGATGGAGAGAGACTATTTACAAGGGCCCAGAGTAACAGGACAAGAGAGAATTGCTTCCACTGTCAGAGGCAGGGATAGATGGGGTATTGGGAAGAAATTCTTCTCTGTGAGGGTGGTGAGGCACTGGCACAGGTTGCCCGGAGAAGCTGTGGCTGCCCCATCCCTGGGAGTGTTCCATGCCAGGTTGGATGGGGCTTGGAGCAACCTGGTCTAGTGGAAGGTGTCCATGCCCATGGTATTTTAGGTCCTTTCTATCCCAAACCATTCTGGGATATTATGATTCTAGGAATTAGTTCTGTCCAAACAAGATGTCTGGATAACAGCATCTTCCTTCCACCTGTGTGCTCTGTCCTGCTGTGCTGGATGGGGATATTTGGGGCATCAAGCATTTTGTGGTGTTTTCTTTAGCACTTTTTGAACTCTGTAAATGATCAGTTAGGGCTTGGAGTGTCCAATTGCCCAGAACTAATGGGAAAATGCTGCAGTGATGTTGGGAAGTACAGAAAGAGGTTGGCAGTGCCTCAATCCACCTTGAAAATAGAGGATAACTGGTATTGCGGTAGATAAGTAGTGCTGGTAAATGTGCAAAGCTGTGTACAAGTGGCTTGGGCAGGTTTTGCACTTAAGGGTAAGACCAGTGATTTTTCACATGCTGTATAAAGTGTTTGCCTCTTCCCTTATTAAACAGAGGCATTGAGTCACATCAGACCCCTTGCTTCAGGGAATTCTGGTCCTGCATCCCCTTACAGGCTGTGCTGTTCCATTACAGATTAGTCACTGAAGCCAAAAAGAAGTGTGTCCATAGTTCAGCTCAAATTGAAATGCTCTTTCCAGCCCAGCTGTGTAGAATGTGTCTTTTTCTGTATGTTAAAAAAAGGGGGAGCTGCCTTGTAATGCTTCAAAGTGCTTAAGAGCACAATAAGATGTCTTGTCTCATGAAGGCTTGCAGGGATTTACCCAGGAAGAGGGTTTTGATTAAAATAAAACATTTTGCAACAAGGCCATGTTTGCCATATGATACATTTGCTGCATTCAGCAGGGAAACAATAAAAAAAAGAGGAAGATTATTCAATAGCAGCCTGACAGCATTTTGCAGGTGCTCTTATATGAAATACCAAATTCATTCTTGTAGGAGTTACATGCTGCTGGTAGTTTAATTTTGAAATGATTTCCACAAATCCTATGGAGTGGGAATCAGACAGGTGATGACAAACAACAGCTTCAGAAGGAAATAACTGCTTTATGGAGACTCAGGCAGAACTTTTCCCCTCGCAAACGAGTCAAGCTCAGGCCTGTACATGAAGCTTCAATTGCAATAAGTTGTAGTAACATGAATATTTACCATTTTATCTGCACTCTTAAAACTATTCATTTATATCCTTTTGTATTGGGTAAAGCTTTTTAGATAAGTTGGGGTTTTTTCATCTCTGTGTTGGAACAATCTGATGATAATATTTTTCTGTTTATTAAATTAGCAACTACTGCGTGAGATGCAACAGATGGCAAGTCGCCCCTTCGCCTCCATCAACGTTGCCTTAGAAACAGATGAAGAACCACCAGATCTCATCGGGGGAAGCATAAAGGTGAGAGCTGAGGCTTTAGGATGGTCCTCAAAATTCATCATGGATGCTTAACACTGTAATCCCAAATCCTCTCTTTTTTTTATATACCCGCAAGAAACTATAAGTCTAGGAGGGCCAACAGGTACCAGTTGAATTTGGTTTTATCCCTTCAGATATTCACTTACAGTTTTTAGGCTTGTTGAGATAAATGTGATACTGATGTAGGGTATGAGATGTTGGTTTTGCCTTGTTAGTTTTTATGCCTTGTAATAGAGAAGAATTCAGCTTTACACCAGAGAACATATAGCTGCAAATAGCTGTAGGTGCTGCAAATAGAAACCCTTTGTCTGTGATATCTCAAAGCAAACAGGAATATAATCATCATGTGTTTCTGATTAAATATATATATATTCCAGCATATCTTGTGATGAGCAAATAGGAGCATGGGGAAATCATTGTCTTACACTAGGCTGGCATGTTCTTTGACACATTATATTTTTAGGAAAAACGTATTTAAAAGTCAACAAATGAAATAAAAGGTGTTTTTGTTGTGATGCTTTGGCTAGCACACGCTTGAATACAAAAAGAAAAAATTAACAACCTGAGAACACTGATTATTTTTCTTCCCTAAGACAGATGGATTAGTTTGTTTTATTTAGGCTCAAGTTTTTTGGAAGTCTTCCTCATTAGGGTTTAAGCTGAAGGAGGGGACATTTAGATTAGATGTAGGAAGGAATTTTCCTCTGTGAGGGTGGTGAGGCACTGGCACAGGTTGCCCAGAGAAGCTGTGGCTGGCTCATCCCTGGAAGTGTCCCAGGCAAGGTTGGATGGGGCTTGGTGCAAGCTGGTCTAGTGGAAGGTGTCCCTGCCCATGGCAGGAGGTGGAACTCAATGGTCTGTAAGGTCCTTCCAATCCAGATCATTCTATGATTCTGCGATTACTCCAAGCACTAATTTTCTTCCCTTCTCTTACTGTGACAAGAGAGCAAGTTCTGCTTTTCTATTTAAAAAAAATTGAATTTTAATTATTGCAGAGCACATGAAAACAGTCTGACCCCAAAACTTCTGTTTGGTGAGTAATACTGTTGAAGTCTTGGCCTTAGTATAAGGAAGAACCTCAATTAAGGTTTCCTGTATAGCTTTAGCTCTTCCTTATTTTGGTGTGAATATTGTGTTTCCTGGCAAATTGTAATTCTTTTTCCACCTGATTGGTGTACTGCACCATGTTCTGGGTGCACATTGTGTAGAAACAGCTTTTCACTATATAGAATCATAGAATTGTTTAGGTTGGAAAAAGCCTCTAAGGTCATCAAGTCCAACCTTTCCTCCAGCACTGCCAAGGCCACCACTGTACCGTGTCCCCAGGTGCCACTTACACACAGCTTTTAAGGTTCTCCAGGGATGGTGACTCCACCACTGTGTTGGGCAGCCTGTGCCAGGGCTCGACAGTCATTTCATGAAGGAATTTTCCCTAATATCCAATCTAAATATCCCTTGGTACAACTTGAGGCTGTTTCCTCTGTCTCATCCCTGGTTTGGAGGGTCCTCAGTAATTTGGGGCACTTGAGTCTCTGCGACTTCTCCTTGGAGCCTCTGAGTCGTTCTCCTCTCTTTGACTTCAGATCCTTCAGTTTTTCTGAGTTTGTATAATTTCTCTGCCTCTGTCACGAGGCTGGTAGGCACTGGAAGTCATTAGCTCTAATAGCTCACCAAGGCCTGGAAATCCATACTTGTAAAATGGGATTGTCACTCAGCAAACGAGACTGAACCTTTTTCATTGCTTCATCAAAGAAGCTGTGGGATGTGTATAGATGTTCCCGTCGGGCTGGAGGCGGATCTGGGAGGCTGTAGCCTGAGTGCTGATGGGTTTGGGTTGCAGTCGGTCTGTCTGGGGGCATTTCCCTTCCCCTTCTTCCATTTTCTGGAAGTAAACTAGCTTAGAACACCTCTCCTGTGGGATCAGGCCAGAACAAAGCTGTCCCAAACTTTTTGATCTCTTTGACAAATTGTCTCACTCGAACTACAAAGAAGATAAACTTTGGATCTCTTCTGTTCTGAGGAGTGTGTTATTTCCCCTCTTGTTCAGCTGGCAGCACTTTTGCCTCTTCATTTGGGCTTTGTTGTTTGAGTTCTCTGTACCTCTTTGCTTTCTCTTTTCTCAGTTTCTTCCTTGATTACAGCAATGTTGAACTCTTCCCTTTTGAAGTGCTTCCATAAGCAGCACCACAGGCAGGATTTCATTCTTCTCTCAGCTTCCTTGCTTTTCCATATCTGCCATCATCTTCCATATCTCACTTGAACCTTCTTGGGTACTCAAAAACGGACAGAGAAGCTGCTTTTAAGCATATTAATTAAGACTGTGGAGAAATAGCATTTTTTAGACCCAGAAATTGTTACCAACTGCTAATTGCTCTCTGTGCTGATAACTCATCACATGTTTTTAATCAAATTCAAGCATAAATGGGATGTGCTGACTCATGCAAATGGCACAAATATGGTTCAGTAACGTGGAGCCAAGTAGGGAACATGAACATGGAAAGTTGTGCCAGCAAGTACCTTTATAGAATAAATGGTTGGGGTTGGAAGGGACGTTAAAGATCATCCAGTTCCAGCCCCTGACATGGGTAGGGACACCTGCCATTATCTGGTGGAAGATCTGAATTCAGAACAAGAATGCTTTTCTGTGACAGGGAGAATTGCTATATTATATGGGGTTTATATAGTTTTTATCATCTTGGAGAAGTTGGGTAGGGGATAAAAGTAGTCATGAAAGGCCCTGAGTGTGTCAGGAAGGGAGAGGAGGCTCAGGAAGCTCGTGGGTTTGGTGGATGTCACTTCAGATACAGTCTGGCCTGTTGGATGCCATATGGAAATGAACTTAAATAGAAGTGAAGTCCCAGTCTGGATGTCTAGGGGTGTTGTGGTTTAACCCTGGCAAGAAACTTGGAGTTTTCTCCTCTTGCCTTTTCACCTGCATGGGAAAACAGCTCCTAGAAGGAGGGAGCTGCAGGAAGATGGCTGAGATGATACAAAATTGGACAACTGCGTTTTCCTTTGTGTTTACTTTGTACTTCGGCAGTTCTTTAACTCTTAGCCAAGAAAAGAGTGAAAGGTTTGCATCGTTGGACTGGAACCATCCTGCCATCCACTGTGTCAAAATGTGAGTCTTCATTTTAATGCAAGAACCCCAGACTTGCCTTATCATGAATGCTCTGATGGTTTTCTTTCCCCATGGGAATGAAAGCCTTTGGTTAATAAGGACTTGATTTGAAGGTTACAAAGGAGAAGTGGAAAATGGGATGTCTTGTCTGCAAGAGATTAATTTCCTTTTCCATTGTCCATAGCCAGTTGGCAGCCAGTGTCAAGCTAGTTCCATCTTAAGCTAATGTTTTCCAGCTGGACAGTGTTAGAGTTGTGTTTTCAATTAGTATTTTTCCTGGGGTACTTAGAAGTAATAGAAGGTGATTTACCTGCAGGGGAACTATTCATATTAGAGTCTGCAGCTAGGCAACACATAACTAGCTGCTTTGGTTTATTTCCCACTCAACAAATACCCACTGGATTGCAAATCTACCACTAAATTTGCTTCGTTATTACAAAATCTATTGGCTTTGCTCTGCAGCTCTTTGTGTGTTCAGAGGTGCTGAATATTGTGATTTTTATTCTAAGAGTATTTAACTTCATTGGGTGTCTGGGACTCATCCAAGTGTCTGAACTGGTATTGCTGTAGCTCGGGCTGTTTTAGGGCTTGTTATGGAATTAATCTAAGCCTTGTAATCCTCTGCAGCCATTTTTGGAAGCTTTCCTGGAAGAATCTGGCAAGTTTATCATTTTGACATTGATTTCCAGGTATCTTGAAGCTGCTAAAGGCATGAAGTTACCTTGGGAAAAACCATGCACAGCATAGCAAGCAAACACTTAGAGGATCAACAAGAAAATTGTCGCATTAGGAAAAAATTATCCTTAAGTTGGAAAAAAAATTAGTTTGGAAGCTTTGTAGAGCAGAGCTAGTCTGTAGAGCAGAGCTGGTCTGTAGAGCAGCCCGTGCTGTGCTGTGTTTAGGGATCCAACACATGAAGCCAGTGCTAAGGAGTGATTATCTTTGCATCCATGACTGACAGGCTGCCACATCCCTAGTTTCCTAAATGGAAAGAGAGAAGCATTTGCTGAGCAAAATCCTTGTGAAGTTCATTTAGCATGTTCTGTACCTTCATGCCAACGTGCACTTAATTCTGCTGTGCAAGGACTGAACAGCTTCACTGCAAATCCTTAATCAGACAGCAAGCTGGCTGATTCCTTAAAAATAGCAGGGAAATTGATGGAAAATAGCATCTTACTCTAGTAATTAGTTTGCTTTGTTATGGGAGAAAGTGCTGTTGAGTGGTTTAAAGGCTGCCAGAAGATCCCATCTGTTCAAGAAGTGCAGAGATGATGCGGTGGTGGATCTGGGACAGATTCATTAATGTATTTTCAGTCTAATTGTATTTCACATCCAAGTGTTGCCCTTGTTGGACTCCTTTTACAGTGCAGTGGAGTTGCAACCAGCAGAAAGAAGCAGAGAGATCAGTAGTAAGTCCTGTGACACAGGGTGATGGGTTTGGGGAAGGTGCAGGGGTAGGACTGCGGTGAGGTGTGATTTGAAATGAAGGGTCTTTGTGGGGCATGAGTCCTGTGAGGAGTGGCTGAGGGTAGAGGGAGCCCAGCCTGGAAAACAGGAGATGCAGGGGGGACCTTCTCACTCTTTGCAGCTACCTCAAAGGAGATTGTAGCCAGATGGGGATCAGGCTCTGCTCCCAGGGAACAAGTGACCGGACAGGAGGCCATAGCCTTAAGCTGTGCCAAGGGTGGTTCAGTCTGGACATCAGGAATAATTTCTTCCCAGGAAGGATGATTAGACACTGGAATGTGCTGCCCAGGGTGATGATGGAATCACCATCCCTGGAGGTGTTTAATACTGGATGTGGCACTAACTGCCATGGCCTAGTTGCCATGATAGTGTTAGGTCATAGGTTAGACTTGATGATCTCAGAGGTCTTTTCCAACCTGATCGATTCTGTGATTCTGTGATCTTCCAGCTCCAGCACTTTTACAGGGCAGCTTCATCTTAATTTTCACATGTAGCTCTCTGTTAGGCTATTTCATGCAGTGAGAGTTCAGTGAAGAACTAAGGGCCAAGGAACTGCTGGTTTGTACAGCTTTTACCCTGTTCTGGTCATCACTCTTGGTGACTCACTTCCACCCTTAATTTGTATGTTCCTGACCTGCTATTAGTCCATCAGATTTGCTGAAGGACCAGATTTTGTGTCCCCTCCCAGCCCACCTCACCTAAAATGGTCTGGGTTAGTGTAAACACAGCAAGTATGAAGTCCCCACTGGAGTTCCTGTGCCAGCAGGCACATTTGGAAGGAGAGCAGGCTTGACATGTGATATATTGATGTCATCATAAGCAGAAGTTATCAGACTATCAAATTATTGAATCTTTAAGGTTGGAAAAGACCTTCAAGACCATCAAGTCCAAACATCAACCCAACACCACCACCATGCTCACCACGAAACCATGTCCTCAGTGCCAGATCCACACATTTTTGGACACTTCCAAGTGGTGGATGGTGACTCCACCACTCCTCTGTTCAAATGCTTTACAACCCTTTCCCTGATATCCAATCTAACCCTGCCCTGGAGCAACTTGAGCCTGTTTCTTTGTGTCCTATCAAGACGTGCTGGAGGGGCACAGAGAAGCTTAGGGTTTTTCAAGGACAATACAAATAAGCTGAATGTCATTCATAGCCTCCAAAGGATAATAGTTGGAGAAAGGGAATGAAATTGAGGGAGGAAATAAACTGAATAATCTTGATCTGAGATGGCAGTTGCTGGAGATGGTTCCCATGCAGCCATTGAGGCTGGAAAGGCTGGTGTGGTTCCACCTGACGTGGCTGATGAAGACCACTGGGCTCCTCAACTTCCCTTTGGAAATGCAGTTTAACTTCTGAAGTCTTACTTCTGGGCTTTCTGGCATCTTCTGGTTCTAGGATCTTTTCTGTGCATTGACAGGAATAATTAGGAAGAATTTCTTCCCAGAAGGGGTGGTTAGACACCGGAATGTGCTGTGCAAGGAGGTGATGGAGTCACCATCCCTGGAGGTGTTCAAGGAGAGACTGGACATGGCACTTGGTGCCATGGTCTAGTTGCCGTGGTGGTGTTAGGTCACAAGTTGGACTCGATGATCTCAGAGGTCTTTTCCAAACTGATTGATTTTGTGATTCTGTGTACCCTGAGGAATTCCAAGCCTGTCAGGGTGTAGCTGTCTCCTTGGCTTTAGCAAAACCACTTCCACCCATTAGGCTCTGTCCATGTGCACGAGCAGGTGGCAAGAGCCCTCCCAACAAGGGTGACATGGGTCACACAATGAGCATTGACATTGCAGCTTGTACTTTCTGTTTGGTGTTAATTCTCCTTATGCTGGCCCGTGTTTTAGGGTATGGAAAAGTGTGTGATCCCCTCAGAAGGAACACCAGTATCAGAAAGGGAGCTGAGGTATGTAAAGCAGATTAGCCACAGTAGAATTCCATCTAGGTTGGCTGTGATCCCTTCTGCCAAAGCCATACCAAAAATTCCTGTTAAACCTTCACCTAAGGAATTATTTCCAGCTAACCAGTACCCAGTATCTTTTGATTTCTATTGCAAAAAATTAAAGGAAACATTTGCTACTGCCATAATATAATATGGGATATAAACATTTGGAAGGGAGCTGGCATGAGAGCAACAAAGTTATCTGTTAAGCCTGTCTTCTATTTATGGAATATTTGGCTGATAAGTGTTTTAACTAGTTCTAGATTTGAAGGCTGTAAATATTTCTGCAGGATGGGCCCTGATTTTAGCTGATAAGGAGGAATTTGCTACAGGGAGAGGAAGGAGCATGAAGCTTCCCACAGGAGAGGCATTTTTAAGCTCATTTTTCCCCTCTAACGAGCATCTCTCTGATTGAAGTACTAATAACATCAGGAGCTTCTCAACAACATTATCAGGGCCCTATTTGCATTCCTTTATGCCAAGTAGTTGTTTTGTGTGTGTTGTGTTTGTAGTCTTCGTCCTATTGTCCTATTTCACTGGATTTTTTTACTTCTGCTTTTCCTTGTGCAAAAAGCAGCCAAGTGGTGTAAAAGAACCACAAAAATCCTGTCTCTTCACCCTTACAAAATCAAAATGAATACCCACTGTTGGCCATATGTATATATTTTGTCCAGATTTGCTCCCCATGGTCTCATCCATCCCATCCCCTCCCTGAGGAATTGCAAAAGAAGGACGAGTAAGTGGCAAAGCTCAAAGCTGTGACATGAGATTTGGTCATTTCAGGGTGACTGCTTTGGAAATGCAAACTTGCCTCACAAAATCCTTTCCTTTACCCAGAGCTGGTGGCTGAGCACTGCTGGATTGACATGTACAGTTGAAAATACAAAGCAGTCATTGAAGGCAGCAGGAGCAAACTCAGTGCCCTGTGGAGGCTGAGTGTGGGCTCCCACTTATTGGGAACTCAGGGTGTTCGGATTTGTATTTTTAATTTATAGGTTCACAGATTATTAAAGGGTTGGAATAGACCATCTAATCCCAACCCCTTGCCCTGGGTGGGGACACCTCCCACCAGACCATATCTCAACTCCTCAGGGAACCGTAGTAGTGTCTGTACCCACTTTGGCTCCCACACAATTCCACTTCTAAGAGGTCACTCTCAAGTCCTCATCACTCATTTATCCACCCTCTGTGGGTTCCATCCATGCTGACTGAGAAATAAAGACTGAGCAACCACATGCAGATGTGTTGGGTTTCATAGCATTGTAGTGTGTTCGGGGCTTGGAATAGACCTTACAGATCTAGTCCCAATCCCCTGCCCTGGGCAGGGACACCTCCCACCACACCAGGTTACTCAAGGCTTTATCCAACCTGGCTTTGAACACTGCTAGGGCTGGGGCAGCCACAGCTTCTCTGGGCAACCTGTGTCAGTTTCTCATCACCCTCACAGGGAAAAACTTCCTCCTCATATCTCTTCTATTTCCCTCTTTCAATTTCTCCCCATTACTTCTTGTCCTGTCACTGCAGTTCCTAACCAAGAGTCCCTTTCCAGCTTCCCTGGAGCCTCTTTAGATCCTGGCAGGTTGCTCTGAGGTCTCCACACAACCTTCTCTTCTCCAGACCATTAATATCCATCTGAAGATTTGAATATGATTTGTATTTAGTTCCTCACATGCAGCAACCCAGTTTTGGGGCCACATCATGAGCAAATGCTCATTCCTCAGCCCCTGTGTCACTTCCAAGGTAGATATGAGGGACAAGGTAAATGTGAATTTTTAATCTGAACTCATTTACTGCGAATTATTGCAGGAAGTTCATTCATCTCTATCTTGCAGGACACACGTATTACTCTGAGAATATGATTTTTAAAGCTTAATACTCTTATTTTTTAGACAAAATTGCTTGTAACTTGTTTTACAAATGTTCACTCAGCTTTTAATGGCACAATTTAAAAACTTGCAAATGGAATTTGTCCCTTTTTCTACCAAATGAAATCACCTGAACAAGTGGAATCAAATAAGAAAGTTGAACTGTTTGGGTAATGTTCCTATTCTCATCCTTCCCCACCATAAGATCTTTCTTTTATTTTAATTTCCTTACTGGAAATTGAAAACCATGGAAGAGTTATTTGGTCAAACCACAGAAATATATTTTCCTGGTAAGGAAAGAAATAATGCTCTATGATGTTTTGGGGTTTTTTTAATACATTTTGCAAAGCAATGTGCTGGCAGTGTATCACAGATCCTAAACAAAACTGCTGCTGTGTTTTTCAAATTACACAGCATATTTATTGTTCTAGCCATTAGCTTGATGTGACACATTATTAACCTTTCCAATTTGTCAAATGAAAGCAGCGGAAAGAGAAAGAATGAGGTGAAATAAAAATGTTTAGGTTGAGCATCACACAATTCAACCTGCCTGGGGAAAGCATTTGCCTGTGAAATTGTCTCCCAAGGGAATTGCTGGTGGATTCCACACCTGGGTCACCTAGAAATAGCCCAGATTCCTGGAAAATGCCCTGTTTGTGTAGAAAATCCTGTTGGAGAAGCTGGACTAATAAATCACTTATTGTCTCTTAATGCTTCTGATGTCTGTAATTGTTTAAGCTTTATGCATGGTAAAAACATATCAAAACTCAGGAACAACTGGAATTACCTGGCTGGTTTGGGCCAGTAAAGTCCTCTGTGGAAACAGCTGAGAACAGATTATGATGCTTCTGGGAACAACAGAGTTGTGTCACCTCTTAGTAGAATACCATTAACTTCCTTTTTTCACCCAGGAAAGGGTTGTCACTGTTCCCAAATGTGTGACACTGCTTCCCAGTTCAAATCCAGCTGCTGCGGTGCACCTTCCTGAGGGTGCCCATTCCCCAGCACAGTGTGGGGAGTTCTGTGCCCAGGCCGAGAGGGCTTGGCTGGGCTTTTTCCTATTTATTTGACATTTGCACTGTTCTTGGGGTTTATTCCCATTGTTTCCATTGATCATAGCTTGGCTGGTGTGCAGGAGCAGTCAAAGGGGAATTGCAGAGAAAAGGTTCAGGCTGTTTGTGGGCAGCAGGTGATGGGAGGATTCTGCCCCTCTGCCCTGCTCAGGTGAGAGCTCACCTGCAGTGCTGCCTCCAGCTCTGGGGCACCAACAGCAACAGGATGTGGAGCTACTGCAGAGAGTCCAGAGGAAATGTTCAAAGGGCTGGAGTCGCTCTTCTCTGGAGCTGGGCTGGGAGAGCTGGGAGTGTTCAACCTGAAGAAGGCTCCAGAGAGACCTTAGAGCCCCTTCCAGTGCCTAAAGGAGCTCTGAGAGCTGGAGAGGGACTTTGGACAACAACCTGGAGTACCAGGACAAGGGGGAATGGCTTCTCACTGCCAGAGAGCAGGGTTAGATGGGATATGGGAAGAAATTCTTGGCTGTGAGGGTGGTGAGACACTGGCACAGGTTGTCCAGGGAATCTGTGTCTGCCCCATCCCTGGAAATGTTCCAGGCCAGGTTGGATGGGACTTGGAATAACCTGGTCTGGTGGAAGATGTCCCTGCCCATGGCAGGGGTTGGACTAGGTGCCTTGAAGGTCCCTTCCAACCCAAACCATTCTGATTCTGTGATCAGCTGAGTGAAATGTCACTCCAGAGCACTCAATATTTCCTTGAACACAAGAAGTACCTCAGGGCAAGGGCCTGAGGCCAGCTCAACCAGCTGCAGTTGTCTCTCCACAGCAATTGACTGTGGTCTTTGTCCACCTGCTCCTGCACCTGTACTCCACTCTCCCCTCTGTGTCCCCTCCTGAGGTGGGACTCTGCTGTTCAGGCACCTCTCGAAGCAGTTCTCCTGTGCTGAGTGTCTGAGGGATGCACTTTATCTGCATAGATTTGAATAATGGCTACTTTATTGTGCCATTAAGCTTTCAATGAAAAAAAATCACTTACAGAATTCAACAATGGACTTATCAAAACACTCAAAATGGAAGTCACAGGCGAGGACAGGTTTGAAGCATCTAATAAAAGGTTTTAGAAAGTTTGGAGTTCCAAGTATTTTATTATTTTTTTAAGTGGGCCAATAAATGGCCATTAAAAGGCACCTGTCAGACTGAATCCCAAGCTTTTATCATGACCTGATCTCTGCTTTCCAAGTCCACTCCAAACCTACTTGCAGAAGAGCAGCTTGGATCTGCAGCAAGAGGGAACATCACAAAGTTGTGTCAGGGGAGGTTTAGGTTGGATGTCAGAGAAAGGTTCTTCCCCCAGAGGGTGATTGGGCACTGAAACAGCTCCCCAGGGCAGTGGTCATGGCTCCAAGCCTGACAGAGCTCAATGAGTTCAGGCAGTGCTCTCAGGCACATGGTGGGATTGTTGAGGTGTCCTGTGCAGGGCCTGGAGTTGGACTTTGATGTTCCTTGTGAGTCCCTTTCAGCTCAGGACATTCTATGATTCTATAAGAACACTCAGAAACAACTCAGAGGTGGGGAATGAAAGGAGTCCTGAGTTCTTCTGAGGTCTACCCACCAAAACTCCACTTGCTGAAGCCAGCCAGCTCTTCCTTAGCCCCTTTGTGCCATGGTGGCACCTACCTAGGTCACATCAAGCCACGAGAAAGCTCAGGGCAAGGCCAGCGGTGGGTGAGATCCTGAATACAGATAGCCGTGAAGCTGCTGGTTGGAATCCCGTGTGTTTTCCTCCCTGCCTGCAGAATCCAGTCCCCAGGCTCCTCCAGCGGGTTCTCTGTGTCTCGCAGAGGGCATAGCTTGCCCTTCACTCCCGGCTGATCTCACATCCAATTCCTCATTCCCGTCACTGGGCTGTGAGTCATTCCAGCGGCTGCGCTTTGTCTCTTGGCCAGGCAAGCACACGCTTGGAGATGCGATGCGGAATGAGTCACAGTTCAAAAAGCAGGTGCCTGAGCTGGGGCTGTCACAAATAAATGTGCAGGACTTGAGTCTTCAGACTGCTTTTTGCTGTTATTAACTGCAGCTTGTCATGGGCAAAGCTGGATTTGATGGACAATAGGCCTTTTTCCACCCTCCGTTTAGATTTAAGATGGAGATTATCTGCAGCAAAATGATGTTGTGCTTAAATCCTTCCAAATTAGCTTGCAACTGCCTGACAGATTTTGGGTGCATCATTATCCTTGCTGTGCATGGGTGAGAGAAATAAAGTTCCCCATGCAGGGAAATATTAACAGTTTTTTACTAACCCTCAGCTTTTTTGGGATTGTTCAGCCTAGAAGGGGGCTTTGAGGTGGCCTAATTGCAGCCTTCCAGTATCCGAGGGGAGCCTACAACAAAGATGGAGAGAGACTATTTACAAGGACCTGGAGAGACAGGGCAAGGGGGAATGGCTTCAAACTGAGCGAAAGTAGGTTTAGATTGGATAATAGGAAGGAATTCATGGTTGTGAGGGTGGGTCATCAGGCACTGGCACAGGTTGCCCAGAGCAGCTGTGGCTGCCCCATCCCTGCAAGTGTTCCAGGCCAGGTTGGATGGGGCTTGGAGCAACCTGAGCTAGTGGAAGGTGTCCCTGCCCATGGCATGAGGGTGGAACTAGATGGTCTTTAAGGTCCCTTCCAGCCCAAACCATTCTGTGCTTCTTTTCTGAGCAGACTGACTGGGCAAGGAAGGAGACTTGGAAGTATGTCCTGCTCCCGACTGTCTGTGGTGTATCAGAGAGATTAAAAAATTACTGCAGCATGAGGATCAAGCTCATCCCCATGTTATAAGTGGAATTTTAGGTGTGGGTGTGGCTGAGGTCTGCTGTCACTCGCTGGGGGACAGCGTTGGCTGCCTGTCTGGGGCTCCTTCAGCACCAGTGACACCTGCATAGCAGCTCCTCGTGGTTCTGAATAGAACCAGGAGAGCAGAGAAGAGGAGGATGTGTGACCTTGAGGAATGAAATAAAAATCCCATGGAAAGGGAAAGATTGCGCCCACAGGGACTCACAATGAGGTTTTCTGCTGCATGCTATGGGTTCATTAGTTGGAAAGGGCAGAGAGGAGAAAGGGTCCTGCTTGGGGCTGGACATGAGCTAAATTACCTTCAGAGTCCCTTCAGCTCTGTGGCTGAGAGATGTATAATGAACAACGTCGATTTTTTTTCTATTTTATGATGTGCAGGAGTCTCAGAGTGAGTTTGATACCATTACAGATGCACTGACAGAGCCTGAAATGCCTCTCGGGTCACCTGTGGTTCAGAGCAGCAGATGAGGTGCAGAAAGAGACTGTTGGAGAACAGGAGGAGGTAGCACTTGTGTTCAGAGAACGGATTCAGATGAGCCAAAATGAGGCCAAGATGTACAGTAGGGGAAAGCCCAGGGAGAGAGTTAAGGCACACAAGGGCATCAGATGGATGAATAAATTGAGGTGTGAAAGATTTGAGGTTAAAAGAAAGTTTCTGGTGGCACAGCAGGGAGATCCAGGAGAAGGGAGCCTCTGGAAAGGTCTCACAGAGGTGATGGCACAGGATGAAAGTGTAACCGTGTTTAAAGCAGAGCACTGTACTGCTACACGCAGTCACTGCATTAGTGAAGGGGCAGATTCGATACTATGATATGGATTTTCCAGTCTCCCGTTTCTGTGAGTTGGCTGGAGGGTGGTGAATGTGCTGCTGAGCATCCTCATGGGTTGGAAGGGACGTTAAAGACCATCTAGTCCAACCCCACTGCCATGGGCAGGGACACCTTCTGCTAGACCAGATTGCTCCAAGTCCCATGCAACCTGGCCTGGAACACTTGCAGGGATGGAGCAGCCACAGCTTCTCTGGGCAACCTGTGCCAGTGCCTCACCACCCTCACAGGGAACAATTTCTTCCCAATATCCCACCTATCCTTGCCCTCTGGCAGTGGGAGGCCATTCCCCTTGTCCTGTCACTCCAGGCACTTGTCTCAAGTCCCTCTGCAGCTCTGTTGCAGCCCCTTTAGGCACTGGAAGGTGCTGGAAGGTCTCCTTGGAGCCTTCTCTTCTCCAGGCAGGACACTGCTGGCTCTCCCAGCCTGTCTACAGAGCAGAGGTTCTCCAGTCCGTTGAGCATCTTTGTGGCCATTAATCCAGTGGGAGTTAAAAGCAAATATATTAAGAGTATTAGAAAATAGAATCTCTTTTTGTTCAGTTGCTCTTTCATCCTTCTCTTCCCCCATCACTTCTCTGCATGGTCTTTGCTGCTCACTCCACCCAGCACTGAGGATGAGTATGAAAGCTCTATGCAACTGTCCTCCAGCCTCTGGGATTCAGCAGAACTGTTTTATTAGCAGTAGAATAAATAAGGTTCTTGACTCTCTCCAAAAGAAAATCAACTCTGTGCTTGATTCTTGCTTGCACGAATCCATGGGCTCTTTCTGCAGTTGCCTTCTCTGTGCTCTCTCCATTACCTGTGGTAATTGAGTTGCCTGTGGGATCCAGCACCAGGGTGTGCTTGGTTGCTTGGTGGGAAAAGCATTCTTACAAGTTTGATCCGTTTGTTGGGGGCAGGGAGGTGAAGAAATCTGCTGTCACAAACCAGGCAGACTGCAGCTTCCATCATCCCAGCCCATGGAATACATATTTATCTACCTTGCCCAGACTAACAAATCCTGCTGCAATCATTGCAGTAAATGTGAGATATGGAAACAGTTTTAAGTTTCATTTTGCTTTCTGTCATCTCCTTTTGTCTTTTTTATTGAGCAGCAGTAATTTCACAGCATTGTTTGACTCCTGCTCAGGCTTTTCCAGGGAATTGCCTTGTATTGAGTTTCTGTTGAACATTTAAGTACAGTGGTGCAGTTTGATGCCTGATGGAAAAAGCAATAATTATTTCAGTAATACAAGAGTGGAACCATTCCATACTGAACGGGGAAGCACAAAGCAGTGAGTATATCATGTAAAGAGTGTTTCTCAGCTCTTTTTGCTGCTGTGGAACAAAAGCAGACACTCTCCTGTACCTATAGACCTGCATCCTCATTCTACTGTTGCTGCATCCCACAATAGTGCTGATGCTATGGAATTGTGTGTGGGATCAGGCCTGGCTCAGATGACAATATACTTTAGTTTCTGGGCTAGGCTGTTGCATTTGGCTTTCTAATGACATATTGAAATGAGGTGTTGATCATTCAAATAAAATCTTCATGAAAGTGGGAGGGAGATGTTCAGAGTCACTGCGGGTCAGCAAGGGACCCGGTCCCCTGCTCCTCTAGGGTGGGAGAAAGCTGACTGTCCAGTGTACCATATCATCATAGAATCCTGGAAGGGTTTGGGTTGGGAGGGACCTTACAGACCATCTCATTCCACCCCCTGCCATGGGCAGGGACACTTTCCACTAGACCAGGCTGCTCCAACCCCCATTCAACCTGGCCTGGAACCTTCCAGGGATGGGGCAGACATAGCTGCTCTGGATGACCTGTGCCAGTGCCTCACCAGCCTCACAGGGAGTAATTTCTTCCTAATATCCAATCTTACCCTGCCCTCTCTCAGGGGGAAGCCATTCCCCCTTGTCCTGTCACTCTGTGTCTTTATTCAGGGACCCTCTGCAGGTCTCTTGTGGTTATCAGTTCACACTTTATCTGAAAACTTTATTTCATGTCTGTATTTGCAACGTGAATGTGAACTACTCATAAAGAGGTTTCAATAAAGCATGTTAAGCGTTCTCCACCTTAGGATACAGCAGACCACTGAATCCAGAGCCAGGATCCAGTGTCCTCTGACCTACTGAATCCTCTGTCTTTCAATTTTGAAAAGGACAGTGTGATGCAATAGACTTTTTAAGGCATTTTCAACTCCCAGTCCAACCAGGTACCTAAGAACATAGTCCAGCATGGCCTGGAAGACAATGGAGAATGGATATGACAGAAACGCAATACAAAATTGAGGGAATACAGCTTAAAGCAAACAACCAGAAAATAGAGAATGATTTGGGGGAATCATATCTTAAAATTTCCGAATGGTGTGGGTTGGAAAGATCATCTCATTCTACCTCCTGCCATGAGCATGGACACGTTCCATGAGATCAGGTTGCTCAGGGCCTTATCCAACCTGGCCTTGAACACTTATCTTTATTCTTGGGAAAATGTTCTTTGTGGTGTTAGTGCACAGAGTGCTGTGGAGGTGCTCCATGGAGTTAAAGTCTGGAAATAGAAGTCAAAGCACCAAATTGCTGTGGTCAGACATGCTGCTGATACCGGTGATCCGCTGCTGATGGATTCAACGGGAAAACAACCTCCATCCTGTTGTTTAGCATAAGCTGATCCTTTGTTATTGAATTTAGGGAGAAATACAAGCCTTGTGCAGTGCTTGGCTTTTTAACAGGCTGATTTTTATGAAGTGAATGTGTTTTTTCATGATGACTCTGGGTTTGATTGTTGCTGACATTGGTTTTAGCTTTCCTGGCTGCGTGCTGGAAATCCGCCAAGCGCAGCAACATGGTTCATGCCCTGAAGCTTGTACGAGCTGAAAAAGCTGATGCTGGAGGAAGAGGGAGGGCGGAACACACTGTCTAACATTTGTTTTCTCCTCTTGCTTGCCTCGCTGCAGACTGTACCAAAGCCCATTGCACTGGAGCCCTGCTTTGGGAACAAAGCAGCCGTTCTCTCCGTGTTCGTGAGGTTGCCTCGAGGACTTGGGGGTATTCCACCACCAGGACAGTCAGGTGAGGATTATTGTTGTCTCTCATGGCTTGGTATTAACACCATACTCCTTCCCCAGCCTTACAGATTCAGCTTTCCTGATGCCACAATAGCTGCTGTACCCACACTGCAGCTTGAGGAGTGCTCAGGGCATTTTAGGCTCCTTAGGTTGAGGTTTCAGCCTGAGCTCTGAGTCAATTGATGGATGAACATTGGATGTTTGAATTATGCTATAATTAATGGCCAGAGGGAAAAGAGGGATCTCATAGAGACAGATTTGCAGTAGTTATTTGCAAAAGTAACTTGTCACCCAGCCCATTCCACTTCATTCCCAGCTCCATTTGTAGGGAGACATCAAGTCACAGAATCCTAGAATGCTTTGAGTTGGAAGGAACTGTAAAGATCATCTAGTTCCAACCCCCTACCATGGACAGGGACACCTTTCACTAGCCCAAGTGGCTCCAAGCCCCATCCAACACTTCCTGAAACACTTCAAGGGATGAGGCAGCCACAGCTTCTCTGGGCAACCTGTGTCAGTGCCTCACCACCCTCACAGGGATGAATTTCTTCCCAGTATCCAATCTAACCCTGCGCTCTGGCAGTGGGAAACCATTCCCCCATGTCCTGTCACTACAAGTCTTTTCAGAGCATTCCTG